>NC_088301.1:42624861-42790290 GCF_032854445.1 Liolophura sinensis | reverse complement strand
AAAAGTAACGGACGATTACGTCTTTCCCGTTAATATGTAAGGATTTCCATACTACAAGAGGCGCCATCTATGATGTTACACATGACATGCTGGTCTGTATAAAAGCTGTCTACAAGATAGACGGTTAGCATTTCCTCTAGAGTAATGTTTATTGACAATGTCAGTTATTACATTACAATATCCCCATTCCTCAAAAAAATGTATGAAAAAGACATTATATGGGTTTATATAAATGAGGCAGATTCGCAAAAATTTAATTCCGTGACCTTGGTAATTGTAATATAATTTCATTTATCTGGAATGGTTGTTGCAAGTTTATTAATACACAAGTGCACACTCCCATGTACACGTATACCCCGTACACACATACATACACACCTGTACCCACATGGAGTATATACAGATTTACTTATATATCTCTACATGTTTTTATATACTTTTTTCTACTTAATAACTCTCACGTAAGCCCGACAGCATAACTATTTTATTGTAAGCTCTCTGTGTTTGTTGACCACTTCTAATTTTAATACACGGTTTATTTATTTATATTTTTGACTTCAGGAGTACATCAGGCAAAGTTAGCTTTACGTATATTCTTCTGCACTATATTTTAAAACACAAAAATCTGATGTGCAATATCTTTGCTATCATACCCTTATCATCCTGACAATCCGATATTCACGACCATCTAAATCCCTGACGCGCTGATTGACCTTTGGCGATCTGATTGCCTCGAGGGTGTGATATAGTAAAAGACTTATACCTTAGAGAGTAAAATCGGGACAGTTACGACATTGGGATATGTGGCATATGATCTCACGTAACCGGTGAAATACGGCCAATTTTCAAACCATCCCAATCAGGGTTACACTCCAATTCTTCATGTAAATGTTAAAGTAGTAGCAAATTTCACGTCCCCCACACCATGGCGATATTGGAACCGAAGTAACTTGATGTAAATTGCAATTTATTATGCGTTGCTGGTCTGGAACCACTCAAAATGTTCTGCTATCATCAGATGTAATATACAATAACATTAAAATAATTGAGTCCATTGACGGTCTGAGTCTCTTGACCTTCTGCGTCTCTTGACGATCTGTGTCTCTTGACAATCTGTCCTCTCTTGACAGTCTGTATCCCATGTGTCTCTTGACGATATGTGTTTCTTGACAACCTGTGTCGCCTGACGATTTGTGTCGCTTGACGATCTGTGTCCCTTGACGATCTGTGTTCTTTGACGATCTGCATCCCTTGTGTCTCTTTACGATCTGTATCGTTTGACGATCTGCATCCCTTGACGATTTGTGTCCCTTAGCGATCTGTCTTTTTTCACGATCTGTGTCCCTTGACAATCTGCACCTTTGACGATTCGTCCTTGTTTGACGATCTGTGTCCCTTGTGTCTCTTGGCGGTCTGTATCTCTTGACGACCTGTGCCCCTTGACGATCTGTGTTGTTTGACGATCTGTGTCCCTTGGGTCTCTTGACGATCTGTGTCTCTTGACGATTTGTGTCCTTTGTGGATCTGTATCCCTTGTGGATCTGTGTGCCATGACGATCTTCATCGTTTGTCGACCTGTCTCCGTTGACGATCTGTGTCTCTCGACGATCTGTGTCTCTCGACGATGTATCTCTTGACAATCTGTGTATGTTGATATATAACCTTTGACGATCTGTGTGTCCTCAGATCCTTGTACTTGACCCTCTGAGTAGATTGATTTGCGTCCCTTGATGATCTTGGTCCCTTGACCTTTTAAGTATCTTGACCTTCCCTGTCCCTTGTCAACGTAACGCTTTTAATGATTTAAGTACCGTAATGAGTCCTTGATTATCTGAATGCCTTCACCATCTCTATTCCTTGATCATCTGAAAGCCTTGACAATCTGTGTTCCTTGGTCATCTGAATGCCGTTTTACAAAGATTATAAAATGAGAATTCACAAGAGAATCCCTGACACTTTGCTCCATGATCGTGTCTAATTCCAAGGCTCGAAACTATATGTGTATCGTGTTAATTGCCACTTTGAATATATGCCCAATCAAAGCGAAACTGTGGTACATATTTTACTATCTACAACTATCAATATACCAGCATAGTACTCAGTTTAAATACTTTCACTCAGTGGCTCAGAGCATTCCTTGCGTCTTTGACTGATTGACGGCTGGTATATGAATCTCTGTTTCGACGCAAGTCAAATTTCAAATTCGTAGTCCATGATTCATGCCCACATCAAATACAAAATAATATAGGTAGTTCAGTCGCGCTTTGATTGCATCTCTTCCTGATAGCACCATGTTGATCTAATAAACAGTCATGTTTATACATCCTCTAGCACAGGGTTACGCGGAATTAGATAAATGTAAATCACAGATCTCCAGAAATGCTGTCCAAAGATATTTTGGAAATTCACCCAGGATCTCCAATTTTGGTTGACGGCCAGTATACGAATGTCTGTTTCGACCAATGGATTCAGCGCTTTATTAGGTCCACAATATATCACCTGTAACCAGAAGACATCTTAATGTAACGTACACTTCGTCTCAGCCGTTATTTTGTTAATATTTGGAAAGACAGAGAACTAAGAAACCCTAGTCCTAGTAGAGCGAAAAGCTCGCGGGTTTACAGGAAAAAGAAAATGAGTTCCCTTCTCACACCATTAAAAAATTAATTGTGTGTCTGGGGGTTGGGAAATGCGGCGTTTAGAGGGCTCGCTTAGCTTGGGCAAAATCTGCCAATTTCATTTCTGATGTCTGGGCCTTGTGTGTGACGGAGCCGCTACAAAATTTCCGAAGCATTGGTCTTAACTTTTCAGCACATGTTACCTTGCCTGCGCTGTTTACAATAACCCTAGAGACTACAGATACATGTATCTATGTATGGTACGTCTTTCTCGAAAGGATACGGAAATTACCAAGGGCTAACGGGTTTTGGGGTAAAGCCAACATGAAAACAAAATGAACTTTTAAGCCTCTTTACGCTGAGAATAACACTTCTCAATTCCATTGTTGGTGACATCTAAATTGACTGGGGTTAGAAGTCCCGTTCAAAATAAACACAGAATATACCAACATTCTACTGTGGCAATCGTCATTCGCACGAAGAACTTGCTTTAGAATACAGTTTCTCATAGTGTTTTTCATGCATTAGGAATTTGACTATTTCAGAGTCGATGTTGCAATACTGAGAGGTCACACCGCGTGAATGCGGATTAGGAAATTCAAATTCTGTATTCACAAGATATGTGGTGAAAATATTCATGCATAAAAGTGTATTTTATTTATTTATTTATTTATTTAAATATCAGGGTAAATTCACTGCTTTATTTTCTGCATGGCTTTTATAGTGCCTGACGTAGTTTAACTTGGTTTCTTTTGCATGGGCTAGAAATTTCAGCCCCTCGATATTCCTCGTCAATCTTATCTGTCGGATGTACTAGCTCTACTGAGTAATAAAATCACGTACGTTCATAGATTAGCTTGTAAGGGCTTCATACAATTAGCGTGAGAACACCATACAATCAGCGTGCAATTGCAGCGAAAAACAGGCAATGACAGGCAATCGAAAATACCAGACTGAAATCAAAATATACATTTTTTGATTTATACAAAAACGCTGGTCTATTTACACAACTTCAGTTGTTCTTTGTTTTAACTTGTGTTATTTAAAGATAATCACGATATCATATTCGTCACAACTTAAAGTCACAACCTTCTCTTCTGTGATTTTACAAAGCGATAATAAACTCCATTTTCGATTAAAAGCAACCTTTGCATGATTTATATCTCTACATTGTCTGTTGCCCTTGGACAGAAATAAAACATTTTCACTGTAACACGTGCTGCTACATTTTTTGTTCTTAAATAAACAATATCATTTGCACTATATTATCTTAAAAATCAAAAAGGATACCGTGTAGAGAATTTAGACTTCAATACAAGATGCACGCAAAAAACACGCCTCATTCCTCACGGGACAAATTAAGATTGTCTCGTCTGTAAGAGATAAAGATGGTTGCACCGAGTTCAAACACTATAGCAAAGAATTTGCGCTGAATTTTTTGTACCCGTGCAAGAAAATAATTAATCACATCGAGTTCGACCATTTTCTAAAAAATAATCTCCGTCTTTCCCGCTCTTTGTTGTGCACTGACGTGATCAAGACAAATCTGAGATACTGAAAAGTCATGATTAAATGAACTCACTCAAAAGGAATGAATAACGTAACATGGTAGGATCTTGGGAATTATTCAGAGAATTTTAATATATGGCCAAGAAACGACAAGGTACAAAGTGCTGTTACATTTTGTAAATTACAACCGTTGTGCAATGTTTCACATGAAGCTCGTTTCTAGTGATAAGCCCTTGTTGCATCAGCCTTATCCTGTTTTTTTGGGCTGTTTAAAACGTTATTGCATGGTTGAGTATAGTGCATTATTAGCTGTTTTCGGCTTTATGCATAAGTACATTTAATGCACAGGTTACATTTCACGTGTAGTGCATTTGACAATATATTACGGGATCAACTATCCTTAAGGGAAATGCGAATGGGCAGGTGCTCTTTTAATTCATGGATGAAGTGTTGTGTCTATGTGCAGTACAACGCGAATTTTGCTTTTAGGATTTGTATACATGTTCGACGAAGCATGCAAAGCACTTACGTACTGCCATCACCCAGACACAATTGACAGATGGATAAGGACAGAAAGCTAAACCCATTTCGAGATAAGGCAGATAATACTCTAAATAAATAACGTGATAAAAACTAAGTAGATAATGAAGATTCAGCTAGAGGAAATTATGTATGTCGCTACGCTTCATTTCAGAGAAGAAGAAAAACTGTACAGATTTGCCATGCCCAGTGGGTCACAAAGGAATTCGTAATTGAAGGCTTTAAGGCTCTCTAAAATTACGCTTAGATTAGTGTGTACAACTAAGAGAATATTGACGTCTGCAGATGTGTACACTTTAGAAGATTTATTTATTTATTTGATTGGTGTTTCACGACGTACTCAAGAATATTTCACTTATACGACAGCGGCCAGCGTTGTGCTGGGAGCACTTCAGAAGAGTATCGGTACAGTGTCAAACGGTCGTACCTCACCAGTTATATGTGACCAAACGAAAAAAGTGTGGTTGCTGTCTTGGTTTAGTTTACTATGGTCGTTTCTATTCTGCATACAGTAAACTTTAAGCTATAATTTTCTGCCATCAATGTTAATTATCAGCTAATTACAGAAAAATTTCTGACAGTATGCCATGTTACAATAGTAACAAATAGACCTATAAGAGCCAAACCAGGCATTTGTCACACTCGCATAACGGTACTTATGCTCTGCGAGTTAATTGTGGGAATACGTAAGAATCATTCCTTATTCAGTTATCCAAATGTTTCAGTTGAGAACGCTGATACCAGCCCTAAAACCTGTGACACATTTATATTTACCTCAGATGATAAGAATTGGTATATTTGCTATATCGACGGTACGCGTTTTGACACGTTTATGTATATGTGCAGAACAGATTGCTACCTATATAGATAGGTAGCAATCATCCCAGACTGTATGATTTTCTTTACAATCATCACTTCCACGCACATTCATCCAGATCATATTTAAGTCATTTTGTAAATCTAAGGTCAGTCAACCAATCAGCTCTAAGTAATGATTATTCCAGTATAGCTGCATCACAGTTGTATTTATCTCGGTGTATTACTTTAAGCGTAAACGCCTTTGTATAAAACTGTCGACTCAGCCATGAAATCTAATGAGATATTATATTAAAAAAGGTTTCGTGCAATTATTCTTTTTTTCTTACATTTTATTGTGTTTTTTGTTTAATTCTACGGTTTGACTACAAAAGAGAGAAAACAATACAAACGCTGCCTTCTCCCATATAATTACATTTACAGATAAAACAACGTTTTTTATCGGCGAGGGGCTGAATGGAGAACAAGGCATACAAAAATGAATGCTGTGTAACAAACTATCCCAGCAAAGGCATTTGATTCAACTGATTTCTGCATGGTAATAACTTTCATGTTGGGTCTCATGACAACGGTTACATGAATACCAAGATTTTCTTGGTGTAAAAAAGTGAAGGACCCCTCCCACACCCTACTCCCCATTCCCAAAGAAAAGGTAACACGAAATGCTTGCACCTAACTTCACCGACATGCGTTAACCGTTATTCAGAATCACAAGCTTGCTCTATGAAAGTAGTCAGCTTTCTCTATTGAATGCGAAGAAAGTGCAGGTATTTGAAAAGAGTTTAAGAAATTCGTCTTAAATAATGTGACTAGAATAGTGTTGACTTGTTTAAAAACGTTGACATTTAACAGATTTGCCTCGAGGCATGATATCAATCTCTGTATGTTATATCTACATGTACATATATGTTTTTTTTGACAGGCAACGAACCGTATTCTACACCAGCTAGGTACTCTTACTTGTTGACAAGCCTCCTTTCGATTGGTATTTCCACAGCATCTGATTAAAATGTCAGTGACATGAGAGTAACAACACGAACTTCTATTTATCCCATGTTTTTGAAGGGACTTCTTTCATCAATCAGAAATCAGCATGTACACTGTATCCTAGACAAGGTTTTTCTAGTTGCATATATACATGAGTTTTAGTCAGGGTATTTACACATGTTTACAAGCATGAACAAGCGTGAAGGACACGACAGAAAATGTTCTGAATGAAGCGCTGAACACAAAGCTTCATCATGCATACCTGTATGATAAACTCGTTGACGTAACATAAGAGTGTTACATGTGTTAACATTGGATATATTACGTCCCAAGATTGTCAATGAGAAAATATGTTACCTTGATGATTTAATATCAGCTCATGCGCGGCTTGTAATTCACGCAGCTGCCTTTTTAAAGGATATAATATCGTCTTATTTTACAGTAAAAGTGAAATGCAACGCAATTATGTATGATGCTGTGTCTGGTGTCTCCAGGCATATATATGCTTGTGTTTTCTTTGTGTAAATTACCTGAGAAAAAGCCGCCTCTATTAATTGTGTAAATTATCTGCGTGAACACTCTACATATATACGTTTGAACACTCAGTCTATTGTTGAGGTGGATGTAAAGCTAGTCTTCCTCCTCCCTACGAGAACACCGGAAAGTAAGGCCAGACCGGCAATGATTTGTGTAAAGCTTGCTTTCTACCCTGGCAAAATAATCTCACGCGGTTTTATACGGTTCTATTTATAACGAAAGCCCTCTGGCCTCAACCATCGGCGCCTAGGCGAAAGAGGCTGATTTCATTTGCATATGAAATGAGTAATAATAAATTTACGTATATGGATACTGGTTTCAGGCCTTTATTTTGATCTGATGACACCTTCTGCGCTGGATGTGAAAACCGCAACGAACGTATCAACAATAGCCTGCAGTATTGTAATTAGAGCGCATATATGTGTATATGGGTATACCTTTATCCGTGTGTTAGACATTATGTATTCGGGTTTTGTTTTTTCGCTTATCTCCAGATCTCTTTTTATTTGAATAAAAACTTGGTTATGTGTACACCCATAGAGTGGCCTATTTAATTATCTGAAATGTGGAGATGAGGGGAGGAGGTGGAGTGGGGGGGGGGGCGTCAAACACAAATCAAATAAATAAAATCAAATATTTTCCTACTGTTTATACGGCTTAAAGTATAATCACCATATGACATTTAATATTATTTAATCGAACATCTCATTATGTTTTAATTGTAGCTATCTGTAAAAGTACCCGGTGCATAACAATACTCCAAACCCTGGTGTCGCGGAAATAAATGGAACAATTACAGAGAACACCAGAATGAGAAGCACAGCCCTTATTGGCCAGGAAAAGTGTTACACTCTTCACATAACTTCTGTACCTTGTAGGCGCCGCTTATCATGAGGGATAGATTTAAATCATCTCTCAGTGCCCAAGGAATACACAAAGAAAATTTATTTAAGATTTTTAAAAAACTGAGCTTTTCTATAAACAAAGTAACTCCGTGGAAAGTAAGGTTGACGATGACAGTATATCGATTTTAATTAAGTCAGGAGCAATGTTGTTACGTGATTAAAGTTGAAATATTGAGATCATCAAATCGAATTTCTTTGGAAATATAATGTAAACTTAACACACATAAACTTGTCTATATCACCAAAGACTTTTGCTATATAAAATGATTTGCAAAGTTGAGAGTTTGAGGGTGGGGTAGTACTTGAGCAATTTCCAGAATATACTGTATATTATATTTAAGATAAATGGCCTTTTTATATATATATATATATATATATATATATATATATATATATATATATATATATATGCAAAATTAAATAATGCATATTATAGCCCTACTCGAACCAATCACATATTGGAAACATAGAATTAAGTTATACTTGAGCGCACTGCCGTTACAGGGGAAATAACTCCAGCTGCATATCCATCTTTAACTCAGAACATTTTTTGTTTTCACACATTATACTTATTATCAATATTTTTGTTATTAAAAAACAGTTTAACCCAAATTATGTCTTTTACTGTTAAAGTTGCTCTTTTCTACCTTTTTGGTATGTTCCTATAAAAAGCTTTAAACTGACTAAACAATGTGATAAGTACGTGACTGTCATGGGACCATTCATTCTGTCTGAATTACCCATTCTTCGGGATTTTTCTTATTTCGCTTGCTGTGGAAAGTTATATTATGTTATTAATATATCTCAATGATCGCAGTGTAAACAGGCTGAAAATAGTTTTCATGAAAAAAATTACCATATTAAAACTTATTTAAACATATTAAAATTTATTAAGTTCCTTAAAAATATTGCTCATCTGTAAGTAAATGACAAACTTTCCCCACAAATGATGCGGGATTTTTCGCGCGCACTGCAATAACAACAAGTATGTTATATTGATGTAAGGAAAGCAAATGCGAATTTGAACTTGGTTCTTCGTGTAAGATCACATGAACCTTGTGGGCCGCTTATTACAACAAAGAGGAGCCTCAGTGGCCGAGGTATCTGACGTGCCAGATGGTCGTGTATTTCTCCTGTACTCTTCTCCTTTTCCTCTCATGAAACACCAATCAAATAAATAAATACATAGTACTACAAAGGCTCACGAGAACGGGGAAATTAGTGAATAAATTTCACACATTCCCATATTCGAAGCGGGTACAACCCAAGCACCTTGTCGGTCCCAGTATAAACGTAATATCGTAGCAAGTTGGAAGACACTTACACCCTATTTCTTCTAATTTTTAGGACATAGTAGTGCTGAAAGCAAAAATTTACATTTCTCTGCGGGTTTTTTGAAAAGTAATGATGTGAATATGTTATTCGTCAGAAGAACTAATCATGTGAAAAAACACAACTAAATATTCGTGCCACAACTGCATGTAAAGTGGCTGAAAACACCAGACAAGGTGTACTAAAAACTGGAAGAATTAGGACAAATCACGTTTTTATAGTATACCACTACTAGTGGACATTAGCTCTACGAATGATGTAAGGAAGGTTATACCTCCAAGAAAGCATGTTTGTTTTCCCTTTTCATACACTAATGTCAAGCTAATTGTGCCAGCTTTCCAACGAACGTCATTTGGTTGAGATTGGAGTATTTTTCCGTGTTTCATGTCCAGTGATGTAAAGCAGGGTCTTCTGTCCAAGGCATTGAAGTTATGTGCATTGTTATTTATATTAGGTATAAATAGCGTTCTACCACCTCCGGTTTACAAAAACGATTTCTCTGTACGAAAAAAACGGCAACATGAATATAATATGTGTCCACAAAATGGATTTTCAAGGTTTCATAGGCTTAAGCATTTGTAGTTGAAGGAATAAATAAATAAATTGTGTTATCCTTCGCATATGAATACCTCATGACCGCTTACTCCATTTAACGAAACTACTAAAACCTTGACATCGGTGTTTCAAAACAAAAAAGTATAGACAAAGTATAAAACAGTAGAATAAAGTTATAGAATCTCTAAATTGCATGATACAGCACCTTACATGGATTTTCCCCTACCAGCTTAGTTGAGAACACTCAAAAGGGAGGTCAACGTAAATATAAGACAGCTGGCCTGCAAGACAGCCACTCTAATATTACACTGGCCATTCCAAAAAATCCCAGAGCAAGGGAGGTAATTCTCACTCAATAATTAAAGCTGCAATAATCATTCTCGACGGCGATGTTGCATGTTAGGATCTTCATTGTGTACAGTGACAATAATTTATGTCTAGACTCTTGATCTCGGAGTCTCACGATCCAGAATTCCAGGACAGGTGGTCCCATGGTGAAATACGTAACAATACAGCCTCTTGCAAATCTTTGTGGTAATCATAACATTCTTTTCTCTATATATGGATTGATTAAAGCTAGCAAATCATCAATATATCATCAATAAATTGATTGACTTATGCTCCCTGTTCCTACAGTTAAGCATCATCGTTTTACTCATGGCAAATCTCCTGATTGTTGACACTAATTGATTTATTTCAATTTTAACTGTAACAACTAAATGTGAGACAATATTCGAAAGTATTTACTTGATCAAGCCAGGGTGGAACTAAGGAGAGTGATTCGTTAGGACCAAAGGTGTTACATATATACATCTACGAGGGCGGCTGCGATAAGTTGTAATTTATCGTTTATACATGTATATACATGAATGTGTTATTTGGTTTAATATTCATTTTGTAAATAATAATTCAAGACTCTTGAAGGTGATACTATAAATCGAGATTGTGTTGGCGTTCCTCGTCGTCTAAAAGGTCATTTTGGGGCTGAGAAAGTATAATTTGCAAGTATCAACGCTTAATTTCGAATAGCATAATGGCACTGACCATCAGACAGTAGCCCCCTATACATACAGATGGGATTGAAAGATTTAAAAAGCTCTTCTTTTCCCAAATTTTTTTCACCATGTCATATTTACGGCTCCGTAAAACAGCCAAACAGAGAAATACATATACAAGGACAAACGACATATTATCTGAAGCAACCACTTAACAAACACAAAGCCTGCTTTAAAAATACATAAATATACCACAACTTTATTCCTGAAACACGCAAGTCCTCATACAAACCTCGGTTTGTTGTGGGTTCAAGTTGCATTACCAAAGTTTGTCAACCCTACTGGCGAGAGTTTCATAAGCAATAAAATTTGGAATAAACACTGTTGTGGCATTACAAACAAATTCAGATACGGTGTCAGCTGCATGTGGATACTTAACATCTCCAAACGTCTCGAGGAAGAACGCTCAACAGCACATACCAAATAAAGATGTATCCATCTGAAAGGTCTCTACTTTATATTCTACGTTTCCTCACAAAGATTTAATTGACACAACTTCGTATTGGTGTCACGTGTGACCATTTGCAATTAATCACACAGTCGTAACTGCTCTGATTTTACTCTCTGTGCTGTAAGTCTTTCTTTATATTCACTAAAAGAGGTGACCGTTATGTATTAACGCCGAATGCAACAACGCTTTCTTTAGATGTACTAATTGTAAACGTTACCATTCATCGAATGTTTCAAAGTGACTTGAACTGTGAAAGTTTCTTTATGACATTCCGTAATGCCAACAGTACCTCTAGGTATTCCAATGGGCACCAATTGTGCACCTCTTTTGGCAGACCTATACCTGTTTTCATATAAATAACCAAATAACCAGAAATTATTAAAAGGTTATCACCACTACAATAATGTCAAAGGCAACAAAGCCATCTTCGGTTCCACTACATGCAGCGGCTCCAAATTCATGGGATGTTTCGATGTTCCTTGAATTTCTCATACAATAACATCTGTGTAATAATCCGGGGCTAGTGGCAGTTTATTCATCGTGTTGAGCTAGATAGCCACGTAGGATATATTTACAGTTCCAACGTCGATTTGTGAATTGGCCTTGCGATTATTTATCTGGAACGTTCATCTTGGTTGACGGCTGGTATTCGAATGTCTGTTTAGGCGCATAGATCGTCTAACGCCCCCAAAGTGACAAAGGATAATTTAAATTTTGAAATTGTAAATTTTGCGTATTTCCTCAACATACATGTGTCACCTCTACAGAACAATTAAATTTCAAACTATCAGATATTTCCTATAGTTCTGATTAAAATCTAAGTAAATCATCTTTGTAAATTGTGCCTACGAGCTTGGCATCTCTGCTTCTCGCTTTCTTTGCACAGAAACTCTTGGTTTATCGGGGATAAACAGACAAATATTACGTCATGAAATCCGATTAAAACCCACCACTGAAGACACTCTGTCAGGATTAACTATATAAAAACTACCGTGCACCGAATATGCCCCGGTCAATTTTAGCACACAACGGTGAATAACATATTTTTTTTCTTTCTTGACAAGACCTGAATTCATTGTCTGCCCAGTAAAGAAGAAATAATGCCGGGGATTTCCTAAGGAGCATTTCTTAAACACGTAGCCGTAAACAAAGCCAAAAGTTACAGCCAAATATTGTCAAGGCTTATTCGCTGAACAAACTTTTCCTAGTTTTGTAACTGCAACCCGCCGTAATCTGGCGTCCTCGGCGAGCGGCCAAGTCTCCGGGAATGTTTGCTCATTCTTGGGCTTCGGCCTTGCCTTCGCTGGCGTTGGCCTTGTGGAGAATTTTAAAGACAGGGAGCTTAAATACCGGGGCAGCCTCTTTGTTTATTTCCACAGGATTCAATATCACTTCCCCGCGGGAAGATAGTGTATCATTCGACAGGCGGATCTCCTTGAGATACAAAGTCGCCTGATATTCTAGCTATAAAGAGCAGAGGAGAACCACTGTGCAGACCCGACGTAACCACATTATTTCCACGACATCACTGTTTCATGAGGTAAGTTGAGCATGTTTTTATTTATCATCAAAGAATATTAGGATATAGAGGAATATCTTATGCTTGATTACACATATGTCGTAACTCCATGTGAATGATGTCCACAGTTCTGTGCAATTAATGTGCTACTATTAACCAATAAACCAACAACACTACCAATTAATCACGAGTATTCTTGGGATAGACAAGGTTTATCTCGTGGAACAAAGGTTTTGTTGCCACTAGTAAACAAATTGTTTCATTTCCCTTAAAACTTGAAAACACATTAACAGGAAAAAACAAAGGTGAACTAAATTTTTCACACAGGGCAGGTAACCTGAAAATTACATGTAATTTGTTTTTAAGCGCGATCAAATTAATTCTGAAATCAGGCATCAGTAAAAGTTACATATCAACTCGCATAGATGAGATATAGGAAATTTATGTATGTTTTCTTTTTCTTAATATTGCCAGAGACCATGCTTATGCTGTGATTTGTCGTAATCGAATAAACACTATCATTTTAATGGTATCATACGCGCGCACGATGGTTAATTCACCTTATTCCAAAGTATGCATTGAAAGAAAGTATCTTTGGATTTCGGGTTGACAAATAAAACATTGACATCTGTAGGCAAAGTATTTAACGCTATACCCGTTTCAGACAGATTTGAAGGATAACACATTGATAACAATATGTTATCATGCAATCTCCTCTTTGGAAATGCATGGCGTTGTTCTCGTTTAAATTTACAACAGTTGCAAAGATGTAAATGTCACCGTTTCACAATTTAAAGGTTCATAAAGTGCTCCTTTAAAATTTTTTGCTCCAAAGGCATCTTTTATTTAATATGGCAAATTTATATGAAACATCTTTGTAGGCCAACATTCGTAAAATGGTTCTTTAAAAATTGTATATAGCCTGTGTGAAATGTTTGGTCGTAAAAATATAGTTTGACCGAAGGCCGCTTCTAAAAACAAGAATATTATATAATGTAATATATATTAAGCTATGTTATGTTATATTATATTATTAAGTTCATCATAACTGTGAAATAGTCTTTGAGAACGTAATATATATACCGTTTTGATGGTATTTTTTAAAATCCACCAAAATGAATGTGTACACCTGTATATGTGAGTGTGATAGGAATTGTTGTAATGGCTTGTATTGTAATTGTGCTCTCAAGGCCCCGTGATCACGAAACGATCAGACTTTAAAGTCAAAATTTAAAATCACTATAAAATTGTTATTTCTGATGTAGCCAGGTCAAAATATTGCTTGACAATGTCAATTCTGGATAAACTATTGTATTCAGCTAAATTTCAGTTAAAACAACTGAAAGAAACATACAAAATTTAATGATTATAATTTTGACTTAAGTTTATGATCGCTTCGTGATCCCGGGGCCAGTTACCTATTTAGAAGAAGTTTTTTTCGGATAACGAATGTACACGAATGTCAGATTTGACTCTTTGACTTTTGGTCTTGCTTCAGATTTGCAGAATGAAGATTTTACACTGTCTGATAGTGTTAATGATACTGGTTGTTGCGTCAATGTCTGCTCCTCCTGATCTGGATTCGGTTAAGATTATAACAACCAAGCCAAAAGATTCAGCACCTATAATCAAGTCAGACAACACTGAGAAAAACGAAATTGTGGAGAACGAAAGTAAGTATACACAAATTATCAACTCTCATGGAGCTCTACTGTTATCTGTTAATCTCTAGTCTGAAAACTCATCCTAGATGTTTATTTTATATTTCATTACTTTTTTTTATCGGGTGAAAATGTACCATGGTTACATTAGGAGGGCACACTTGTCGAATCCACGTCAAGCTAGAAATAAAGGCGACTTTCAAAAAAAATCACGCATTTGCCAAAGTCACACAATCCTCAGCATTTGCCAAAGTCACACAATCCTCAACATCTGCCAATATTGGCAACATCTGCCAATAATGTTACAGGAGAATATTTCTAGATTCTAAGTCACACAATCCTCATCATCTGCCAAATTCACACAATCCTCAGCATATACCAGAGTCACACAATCCTCAGCATTTGCCAAAGTGACACAATCCTCAGCATTTGCCAAAGTCACACAATCCTCAACATCTGCCAATATTGGCAACATCTGCCAATAATGTTACAGGAGAATATTTCTAGATTCTAAGTCACACAATCCTCATCATCTGCCAAATTCACACAAGCCTCAGTATATACCAGAGTCACACAATCCTCAGCATTTGCCAAAGTCACACAATCCTCAGCATCTGCAAAAATCACACAAGCCTCAGCATATACCGAAGTCACACAATCCTCAGCATTTGCCAAAGTCACACAATATTCAGCATCTGCCAAAGTCACACAATCCTCAACATTTGCTTATCCTATAAAATTCTGTGATGTCCTTAAAAGCATTCCGCTAACTGCTCCTAAATGGAACGATTCCATCAAAATTATTTTCCTCGTAATTCATTGGCTTTGAAAATCTGTGTTGTCTTTTGGGTGACTGGCAGACAAGGTGGAGCGATATTACACGCGAATTAAATTCCCTCGCAGCACCGCGGCTAATCCCCTGCAAGCACATAGATCGACTATTTTGCACAGTTCATACTCGGTCTCAGGTTTTACTCTGTATGCTCTATGTCTTTAATTATACTGTATTCCTGCATAAACCAGGATTCTGCTCGTGCACTAAGAATTCCCTGCCCTTGCCCTTTGTATTGTTTTAATATAACTGTATGTTAACTATGATGACAACACAGAATTTTTAGTAATTTTAGACCACTGAGTCTAATAAATTGCAATAACATCACTGCATTTTTCTTTTTTACCTAATTCTGTTTAGCAATCGCACTAGGGAGCGCTACTATTTATGCATTTACATGAACAGTTAGAACAATACCCTGACTGAGTTAAACTGACAAGAGGTCGAATTTTCAGTGACCATTTGTCAACTATCACACTGTCGTCGCTGCTCTGGTTTCACTCTCACTGCTGTAGACTTTAATTGTATCATCTTCGTTTATTCAGACTGCACAGGAAAACATCGCCCACACCCCACTGATGCCACCAAGTTTGAGACATACTTCACAGGTATGTGGATAGAACAGCCGTGTCCGGGCCTCAATTTGGTGTGGGACCAACTGCTTTGCCGATGTGATTACCCTCCTAAACACCTGCCCGGAGAACCATGCAAGGACCGCAGGACTGTGAATCCCGCAAAGGGGCTGTACAAACAGCTGCTGAATGGAAAATGGTACGAAAGAGATTGTAACAACGGCAAAAGTGGAATGATTTGGAATCAAACAGAATGTGACTGCATTGCCAATGTAACAAATCAGAAAATGGGTACGTATATATGATTTACTTTTTTGAGCTGAGTTTGGCGAACCATGAAGAGATGTGAAGTGTACTCATAGTGTAGGATGTATTCAGAATTTGATCAGTGAGACGACGTTTATGCTTTAACTGCAATCCTGGCCAAGGTGCATTCGATAGTTAAAACATTTGAACAAGGAGTTTCATACAATTTTTAGCTTATACATCACGCTGCTTTATATGCTTAAATCATAGTACATATAATCGTACAAGACGTACAATGAAGCAGTGGATAAAATTCAGCCTCATTAACCATGCAGAATTAAAGAAGAAAGCTGTTTACTCATCTGTCACATCTGAACTGTATAACAACCACCTTGATATACAATTCCAACGACCCTACAGGGACCGCGTTAATTATTAATGTTAATAAACATTATTTCATGAATAGCAATATAACAGAGCTTATTTTGTACACATACTGGTGGCGTGCCTCGTTTAATATATAGGCCTAGATATAAACTAGAAACTGTATGAATAAATACGATACCAAATGTTTTACAAGAAGTTTACTCCATTAAATATTAGTAAAATGACATCCATTACAACCAATTCAAGCTGTCATTCTTTATCCCTATATATCCCGTATATGAATGTGTTTTATTCTCCTCAGCCTAAGGTGTTATAAGTCCAGTGTAGTTTCACAGTATATGTCTTACACAATTTTTACGAACAGCTATAGCAGTGAGGGTAGCTATGCTGTTGGGGCGGTATACAGCCAGTTTTGACTAAAGACAAAAAACTGAAATTTGAATTGAACGTCCATTTTTACATCTTTGGTGTCAAACTGGGAACATGAGGCAAGTGCAACGTTCAGACAAAATCAGCCCAATTTGAAATTCTTGTCCCTGAAACTATGTATAATATTGAACTTTTAAATTATGAAACAAGTTGAACTTAGGTTGTGTGCAATACTTTCTCGTTTTGTGGAAAACAAAAACACTGTGACAGTATCAAAGCCTCCCTGTATTTCGTATGGCCTACATGAAGCTACCATTTAGCCAACTCTGGATGATATAATGTTTATCGTACGGTTTTCTTACCAGGTGGGTCCCCATGTGACGTGATGTTGAATGTAACCTTCAATAACGAGGTGGTTGTGGACCATGCCAAAGGTGCTTGGATCCAAAGACCGTGGGATTCGCGAATTATCATCAGGAAAGTATCAGGGGCGATCGGTAACTGGGCGGCCCATATCAGAGATTCCGCAATGAGAGTTTTTTACTTCGCCGGGAATGCATGGAGTGATATGATGCAAATATTCATCAGCTTCCGAGCGGACAAAGACGAGCGAACGGAGGACAAGTTCCAGATGCTTCTCTCCAATGGATGTAACTACACCTGGATAGGATATTTCGAGCCGTCAGTCGCTCTTAGTTATCGCGCCAAAGATGGCACTCTGAAGCTTCAGTTCCAAACGTACGAACCCAAAACACTCAGCTGTAACATAATATCGGTAAGTCCTATACAAATCACAGGATCTAATTAAAGCTGTTATCCAACACCGTTGCAGGGGTCCACGCGACTAAACTTTTATCACATCTGGTATTCTAAGTCTATAAAGTTCATGATAATGGTAAAATACACGAAAAAACCCTACACTGCCAAGCATCATTTACAATTGGCCATGTACTGAAGACTAGAATGTAGAACAGGCGGCTTTGATCTTATGCTGATAAACGAGGACAAAATACAGAAAGAATACATTTTTGTGAAGTTGGTGCTTGAGAGAAGAAGACAAAATGAATATATTGTCGCAGAGCTGATGACGGTATCAGTGGTTTCATGCAGTGTAGCACGAATTTCCCGTTTACATAGGACGGTTTTGTCAAACTTTTGTTGGTTTTTTGGTCAAAACATAAAAACAACACACCCTAAATTTTTACTCGCAAAAGAGTACATCCCTATCTATCACACACCTAAGTTTCGCGCATTTTAGTTGAGCCTTGTTAGCTGTAGAAGTTTTTCAATCTTGAAAAATGTAAAAATTGCGATTTTTTCTGGATATACTACTTCCGGTTTGTTGACGTCACTTCCGGTTTTTAAAAAATTGCCTGCTTACCTTAGGATGATATTAGGCCTTAAGATTGCGTCTCTAGCTTCATTGGTTAAGAAGATGGAGATATACCCCTTCCTTTTTTGATGAGGTCACTTCCGGTTTAGCGAATATTGCATATTCGGAATCAACGTCCTAAACTGCATTAGATAGAAATATTCCCAGGAACTATTTGAAGTGTAGAAATTATTAGTAAAAAAACGAATTTAGGGGTCACATGACATTTTAACCCAATTTTTAATTTAATTCTTTATTTCTTTATCGAGGATTCTCCAGGGGCACGGGCCACTTGGGAGTCTCCTGAAAAAATATATAAACTATTCACATAAAAATATTTCCATGGTATTTCCCAATTCATTAATGCCATATAATAGTATGATATGAGAATATAATACAGGAAATATGCAATTTAGCTATAAGTCACTTTGGTAGACGGGCAATGCAGTCAGAATAAAGGATAGCTGTCTTTATCAGTTTCGAATCTATGGGTAGTTGATACGTAATTGCGAATATTTTCCAATATTTTTAAATTGTCGTCTAGAGTAAGGCATTTGAGTCAGTCAGTAATATAGATGTGATATATTTTGGACAGTGCTAACGAAAGACAGAGTGATGCACACAAGAAGAAACGATATTTGTGAAGCATGTGTTCCCTTTGAACATCAAATACGTTTCAATTTAATAAATAGTGTTGAGTATCTTCATTTTCGGAGCCACATGAAGGACATGAGTTGTGACCAATTATGTTATATGTAAATAAGTTAACGAAGAGCGCTCAATCCCATTATCATCCAACAGTGCAAAACCGAATCAAAATTACTGAAAGTTAAACAGGTACGAAAACATTGTTTTCTGTAATGGTGTAAGGTAGTTTTTAAATTTCTGTAAAGATGGTTCTCTTATTTCTGGGGGAATGGAATTCCAGTCCTTCGTAGTCTGAGTAAAGAAAGACGAGCTGAATATACATGCTAGTAGTCTACACTTATTGTAGCTGTGTTTATTTCTTAAGTTGTGCGTATTGTCATATATAATTCTTTTAGGACAGAGTTGTTTAAGATAAGGTGGAGAAAAACCATTGACTATTTTATGAAAAAGGAGATGTGCGACGTATTCCTCCTGTGCACAAAATAGTAGCTCTGTGTTGTACATTTTTAATTTTTTGTGACCAGAAATGACAGCAGTTATCAAACAAGACATCACCATATTCTAGTGTCGATGTGACCGTGCTTTTATAAAGTTTGGACATACATTTCCTTCCAAGTGTTCTTCTAACGCAAGTCGTTATGCTTAGTTTCTTGTTACAGTTCGAATATGGTCGTCACGTTTATCATACTATTGCAGTATCATTCCGAGTTGCCTATGGGACCGCTCGCTCGTCACCTCAGTATCTTGAAAATAGATTTTAGGAAGACCGGAATTATTTTTAGAGACATCTATGGATACACCGTTTTCTAGTTTTCTGGGCATTAAAAGTAACAATCCATTGATCCACCCATATGGCTAATCGCCGTAAATCTCGGTTAATTTTCTGTGCTGAAATTGACACACCTGTGATCTGTTCAGCAAGGGAGGTGTCGTCAGCAAAAACATTAATATCACATTCAATGATCACATTTATATCATTAACAAGTACTAAAAATAACAACAAATAATTCAGGTTCAAAGTCTACCCCATTTAAGTAAACTTTAGTTTTGCGGTCACACAAATAGCTTTGTATCCAAGACTATAATGGTCCTACAATGCCTAATTGCTTTATTTTGAATAATAAACCCCCATGCCACCCTTTGTCAAAGGCCTTGCCTACGTCAAGAAATACAAGGCAAACATCTGAACCTTTGTCAGTACTCTGGTATATATTATGAGCAATTTTTGTCAATGGTAATACAGTTATTTGGTTCAAAGCCAGAATTTAAAGAGAAGTTAAAAAGGTCATTAAGAGGACAATTGAATCATGGGCGTATTTCTGCACAGAGTTGTTAATATTGTCAGCACCAGACGCTTTATTACATTTAGGGATTTTAGTATGTTACTTACTTCTTGGATTGTGGTTTATATTTTTTCAAGCCAGAAATCTGTCAGAGAAGTGAATGTTGAGAGTAGGGAGTAGAGTTGTGCTGAGTTTACCATCCACAAATAGTGGTGGTACAGGGGGTTATAATTTGCAGTCAAGGGCATATTTCATGGTAGACCAGTAAGTTTTTGGATGCAATCTTGGATTTGACAAGTTTTTTTTTTTTTAGCTTTCCCGAGTAACGTTTTATTGCTTAGCGTTTACATGTATTCGCCTCCCTGCTGATGATGTAAAATAACATTCTATGTTCTTCAGACATGGTTCTGTTATGTCTTTAACATCTATTTCTTCTCCTTAATTTGTACTGAACGTCATTTGTCATCCATGGTTTATCTCTAGGCCTGATCATCAACATCATTAAATACATCTAAAACCAGTTTCCAAGGGATGTAATTTACCTATATCAGCAGATTTGTAATCCCAAACATGTCGTTTGTAAGAAATCGGTTTATCGTTACATGGAATATTTAAAATACAGTATATGGTGCAATGATCAAGATTCGACAATGGGGAGGAGCAACACCCGACTCTGTTATATAATCTATGCTGTTGGTAATTATTAAGTTGTTTGCGCTCTCTTTTAGTACATCTCGTCGGTTCTCTGATTAATTGAAACATATTTTTGCCTTTTATCATATCGTATAGTTCCATTTTCAGTTCGTTGTGTGATTGGTATTTTTTCCAGTCTGTGCATCTGTCGTTAAAGTCACCCATAATTAATGCAGTGTCTATATTTTCGGAGAGATCAGCGTTGAGGACATTGTCGAAATCTTCAAGAAACACATCACGTGATTCGGCATTTTGATTTGGAGGACGGTAGCAAACGGCTATGAGGACTTTTTTGTGTTCGATTTGAATCTAAAGAATTTATGTGTTGCCTTCTAAATTATTTCTACGAGTTACACTTACTGAAGACTTAATATACATTTATTAAGTAAGATTTCTGTCTTTCCGTTCGATCATATGTCCTTCTAAACTGATCTCACCGTCTGAAATATATCACTTAACCACGCTTCAGTCACAGATTATGTACACTTTATGCCTAACACAGTATTCATTTCGTCAGGTTTTGAGTTTGTAGAGAGTTCATCATTATTCATCGACACTACGCTTCTTGCAGGTATTTTACAAAAGATAAGCCATGGAAGAATACATAATTAAAAATACATAGGCACTATTGGGGATTATTTCGCACTGATTTGTAAGTTAGCAGTTGTAATGTTATAGACACATACAAGACTGGGAAATATTTACACAGGGTATTTTTATGTACAGGTATATGTTGTAGGTAAGGTGATTTGATTGGTATTTTTCTAAATTCCAAGAATGGAAGAGAAGGGAACGGGGGATCTACTAAGTCAAATCTTGACTGAAGAGATTTACAGATCATATACCATGCATAATCATAGATACATTCTTGAATGCTTTCCACTTGTGTTTATAGAACACCGAGGTGGGAAAAGCCTATACCAGAGAGCAGGTATCTAAGAACCCCAAAACCGGTGTAGGATTTTTACAATATATGTGAGGTTACGTAAGTGATTGAATTTCATGCAGTAGGATCAGCAAGACAGTTTGTTTGACAGTCAATTTAGTGTTCGGGCGCAAGGCCGACAAATTTGGAATCTGAGTGCACAGTACGAGATTCATGAAATTATGTCATGTACAGGTCGACATCCATAAGAACGTTTATGCCAGTGTCAGGTTCATAGCCTTGTGTTAAGCTTGGGGAGGTCGGGTGCTGTGTATAATATGTACTATGCTCGCACCCCTTCTCAGCAGTTCTACAGAATAAAATGAATTAGGCCGAGATTCTGTATAAGATCTAGGCGGAAATAAGGACATAAATAAACACATTGAAGTCATGGATGTAAACTGATGTGCAAGGGGAGGAGTAATGTTCAGAGACCGATAAGGTCGTTTTTAGGATCGACATTTTTGGCCGTTGTCAACTTTCCCGTTGAAAATATTTCCATCATAGGTCCAAGCGATGAACAGTTTTCCATCTTTCCTTAGTTTCAACAGGCCTTTAAGTAAGAAATAGCGACGTTTGGTCAGGTCTTCATTCATGTAGATGTTTTTTTGTTTCATCAGAGTTTTTTTAGGACGCGACAAGCTGTCAGGAATTCTGTTCTCTTTCTGTATGAGATGAGGCGCACGATTGTCTGTGATTTCTGTACTCCGATGAACTGCGAGCGCGATGGATCATTTACCGTTAGAGGAACGTTCATTTGTCGTACTAATTTGCATATAGCTTTACATATAAGTGTTCTCGTTTTCTTGCACTTTGAGGCCAATAATGCGTAGGCAGGTTCGGCGACTGTATTGTTCAGCTTTATCATGGAGTTGTTCGTTTTCCAGCTTTAACGATGCAACGGATTTACTCGTTGATTCGGCCTAGCTGGGAATTGAGATGTCCTATTTCGCTATGCATTGAAGTGAACTTACTATCATACGTTTTGATAATTTCTTCATTGGCTTTCACTTTGTCTAGTGCATTTTTAAGGTCGTCGCCCAGTCGCTACCCTATTCATTGTTTGTACAATTTTCAACGGAGAAAGTACGCAATCACACCCTGAATGTACCTAGGCTTTGTGCAACTGCAGTTAAAATTTCAGCTCAGTCACATCAGTCTATCTGCAGAAGAAGATTTTTTTAAGATTTACATCAAAGTCCAAGATGGCCGTCAAGTCACGAGACCAAATCTTCCCAAGTTAATCCTGCAAACAAACATATTAAAATTTCATAAACTTTCATAAAGCGTCACGGTTTTAATAATAATAACTAGAACTGCATGCAGTTATACGGCTTCCAAGCATTCTGTATACACACCATTTAGCACCCACTTTTTAAAACTTTCCACTTTCTCTACCACATACCATCCTAATCTATCAGTTCTATGTTCTTCTTAAAAGAACCAAGGTTTGTCTAATACGAGCAAAAAACAGACGTAATCCATACTAGACAATAAACTCTCCGAAAAAGTGAATTGCATGTAACTTGTCGAAATCAGATCTCGTACTTTCGACGAAAGCAAAAGTATTTCAGCAATAACCAGCATCACGATCTCCCACAAATGAACCATAGTGTCCATACTTAAATCCCAAATGAATATGGTAAGAAAGGTTAGGGAGTAGACTGGACTTGAACCCCAGGCGGATAGGACTAATAGTCTGGTGCCTAATAATTTCATGGTAATTGAAAAAAAAGAACGAAGATTGGTAGTAATGAACTGGATTTGAACCAGTGACTGCTAGGAGCGATGTTCACTGGGGCTATGGTGAAAAATAACTAAAAGAAAACATAAACAATGCTCTCAAATAGAAGTGATGGGCCACATGTATGAAGAGATTGTTCCTTTGATCTAGTGCTACCGTCGACAGACAGAATTAGAATGCACGCCTTGTAGCCAGCACTTTACAGTGAACGGGTTTCATGCAGGTAACACGAAGCTCCCGTGTTATTTGAATAGGAGGTTTTGTCAGTTTTGGTATGTATGTACACTGGGGTGTTTTGCGTCATACTTCATAACTTTGATGGTTTTGGGGTCATAACCCGAAAACTATATCAAGTACAAAACTAAATCTTACAGATTTGTAATCCTGACGTCAAGAAGTTCTGGACAGTGACCTTATTTAAGCATTTAAGCAGTCTTTAAACTTGACCTACTTTTAAGCAAATTTCATTGGTCAGCTACATCATAACTCGCATACCAAACAAGAAGTTTTGTTACAATATAGGTACGGCGATGTCCCTGAAATTTGCAAGTGAAATTTCATCCACTAGGATACTAGCGTGGAACCTTAATAACGATAACGTTGCTATGAGTGATTATCAGTGTATACATTATTCAGGACTACTTGGGATTTATCATGCAAATATCTAATGTGAGAAAGTTATTTCATGTGTATCGGCAAACCTGTATATACTTGGGACTTAATGTAAGTTTGGGGAAAAGTGACCACCAATTTGTGACCACCAATGCTGGTATATCACTCCAGTATACTTATGATTTATCACGTAATTACCAAAAAGGACAAAATTCTCCACTTCATGACTATCAGTACATATAGTAGAAGCAGGCCTATTATTGGAATATATCAAGCAAATATGAAAAAAGTTCTCGCCAATGGTTGACTATAGACATTAGAGTCATTAAAAAATATCCTGGCAAGTAAGCAAGTTACATGTAGCTAGTTATCGAATAAATATAGTTACCTGCATTAACAGTTTGTAAAGAAATGAAGAACAATACTATAGATCTGAGATCTGTTTCATTTTTCCAGTTTAGCTTTCAGAAGAACAGATCTGTACTGTAAATGTTCCAGTCCGATGAATGAGATCGGCTAATGTGGAAGCTGAGCAAGCTGACCGGTCTAAGAGCCAGAGGAACGCTGATGTACCTGAAAGAAATCTTTTCTCTTTAACCAAGTCAACTCCTCGAAACGTGAAACATTTTGACGTTGTACAAGATCCACTAACTACATGTACGATACATATTTGTAATTTTTTTTTACCGGAAGGATTTCCATGGGTGGCACTCGGTAGCTTTGCTCTACCAGGATGGAATGCTTCAGGTTGTTGTCGATGGTTATCTCTGTCTAGCCTCAAGAGATTTCTCGGGTGAGTTTTCCTTACTTTTACACATATTTCACCCAACTTATATATACAGGCATACTTGTACAGCATTTTTATCTTACGCTATTACAGGCCAGAAGTATATGAATATCTAACCGGAATGAAAACCCTGAAACACGTGGAATAGCAGTACCGAGGTATTTGCAAATGGCTGTTACGGGAAAATTATTGCTGGTATGGTACCTAACTCCACGGATTAAGGAAGACCAGTTTCGGATCTGTCTAAACATACTATATTTGTGTTATTAACCATCGATTAAAGGCAAGAAAAGTGAATAAATTGCTTCTTCGAGAGACCATACTTATAATTACGACAGGCTTTGACGTACTTGGCCACCTGAACAACTCCGTGTAAATTGCCACCGATATAATTGAAGACGTACAGCATAGAAAGTAAATCCATAGCAGACGCATATGGTCACGCGTAACCAGGGAAATATTGCCTCTTTTCAGTTTCCCTCAGTCAGGGTTTTATTCTATCTGTTCATGCAAATGCTTAAATAGTAGCAATTTACACACCCTCTAGCGCCACGGCATAACCAGAATTGGGTTAAAGAATACAGTGATGTTAATTGCAATTTATCACACGTCACCGGTCTAGAATTACTCAAATGCTGCTTACAGGGCTAGTTAATAGAAATAAATATTCATTTACCGTGCTGGGTTGGGTCATACCAAAGACTTTAAAAATGTAGCTTGCTGCGACCTCTCTTGGCGCTCAGCACTGAAGGGTATAACCCTGCGTCAGTATAATGTGACTGGATGGGTGCCATAGCCGCTGTCACAAAAAGACACAGTATATGTACACACGGCTGATGACTCCTTGTAGTCATGTGACTAAAAAAATGTTAAGTACGACGAAAAACCCAAGTATGCATACGTAAGCATTTACCGTTTAAGTTATTGTTTATATTTAAAAGACATAAACAGTGTTCCAGTTATGGGTGTCTAGCGGCAGTTTGTCAGTGAATAAGGTGGACGAGGTTATTATTTTAGGTCGAAGCCTTCTTTTCATGTAATACTAAAAGGCTTGAGGGTTATAGAACCGGTAACTTGATTGGAGTACGGCACGTTGAAATGTGGTTGCTTTTTATCAGTTATGACTACAAAATTAATCAGTTTTAGGCCAAGGTGATTATAACTACGGTGCCCTGGGAATTGTTTTGAACATGGTACTTACCATTAGTTAAGCCTACGAGAGTTTTCTGGCATCTTGCAGTGCAGTTGTGTCCAAACCATCAAGGGCCTTCACTCTCGCCTGTGTCTTATAGATGAAACGCTATTATGTCTATGTTACTTCGTAGAAGGGGATCAAATCCCGGTCGGGTCATACCAAAGACTATAAAAATGGTACTAGCTTAGCACTGAGAGGCTAGAGCAAGAAAACAGAACTGGTCGATACTTCCGTGGATGCAGCACAGTGGCAGCATCCACTGGCCCAGCCACAAGGAGACACAGTATATGTACCCACACTCCTGATGACTGCTCGTCGTCATAAGACAGGATATATTTACGACGATAAACCCCAAGCAATCATTCACTCACACAGTGGGTCATTGAAAAAGGACTAAAGAAGGTATTCGTTCTGAGAAGTTCAGAATATGGTACCGCACATACATGTACACCTAACGGTTATCACATAAAAAACACTTTTGAGTATAGGGTAGAATTTATTTAAATATTTGATTGTTGTTTATTACCATACTCAAGAATTGCCACATACGCGATGGCTGAAAATTAGACCAGTTCGTTAAGCATCAGTTAGTTAACATATATGATCATGACGCCGCTAGCAGAAAAATATCTTCTTATGCTGCTACACACACACTAATAGAGCAGTTTTGAAGCCAAGTTTTAACATCCTTGTACAGGTCCTGTGAAGGTGAACCAGTGCCCGCTGACGATTGCCGGGGATCCTCTGGAGAAAGCTGCCAATTTCCGAGGCTTTCTGGACGAGGTGGGTTTCTAACCAAAAGCTCTGCATTATTATGCGGCTCATCCATATTTATACACATTATATTTTTACCTCCCACAGGTTGTAATTTTGTGGATTTTTTTGCATCAAATTAAATGTCTACTGTCAACGGGTGCTGAAATATTACATGATGATGCAGTGCGTTAGGACTGTACTATCAGAAGGGCTGGTTTCACTTGGATGTTTTGTATTCCCAACGTTATCAGTCTTTTTCCCCTACTCAAGTTAAGGTCATACAAACTTGTCATGCACATCAACTAACGTTTTGCCTGTACGACAACATCTATGAAAGTGTTTCCTCTAGACTTCACACAATAGCCACTCTTTTCCGAAGCACCCAAGCACATTTTGATAATATACTGATCCCTGGATAAAAGTAAGCAAAAGTGTCATACTGACTGCAGAATTCATTGGGAAATCTTCTGGTGGAGTATCATTGAAATACTATTTTTTTAAATCATTAATCACTTTGCAAACAGTACAGACTGAAATCATCACATTTTACACGATATGTAACAAGTTATGTATTTGAATTATATCAAGGGTTCACTTACAGTATGACGTAACTATACAATGCTCGACGTGTAACCACATCCTTTGTGTTCAATGGAGAATGTTATTCTTATTTACAGCTGTTAATAACAAGATACTGTAAAGTTTAGGGCACGGATGTCCCAAGCCTAAGAAGCATCCAAAAGCTCCTGTAAAGACTTCAATTCACTGATGCTGATAACACAAATAATGTGGATGGAAGAACAGCTGACCAGTCAACGGTAATACCGAGCGGATATGCAGCATTATAAACATCATATACCCCTCACCAACTCTGCATCGTGAGATGTGTAAGCTTTCTCCATTTAACAGAGTTACAGATAACCATTACCATGTTTTATCGCGTCTCCCTGAGATTTTAAGCGTGACTTCAAACCAATGCCTTTGTCTGTGTCTCTGTTTGATTTATATACCGTTTCTTGTATATAGTTATACTTATTATATTTTGAAAAAAGATTTTTGACACAAAAAGTGTTTATGAGCTCTTGAACAGCTCGGCCACCGATTTTACTCACATAAATGCATTTTGCACACAAAATGTCCAAATCCAAAAGACTGTCGACAATTTCTTTTCGCTGCACAGCATATTTGCTTACTACATAAGAATTTATTCAAAGGTACTTCTCGCAATAAAATTTGTTTATGTAACACAACATAGAGTATATTAACTGCCAAACAATTGTGGCAAACACCATGCCTACCTTTAGCTGTTATTTTTCTCTTATATCTCGTATATTATTTATTTTGTCTTATGAAGTTACTACTGCCTGCTGTTAACTTCCGCAGTTAGTGATACATCTGAGATATAAATCAGGTTTTTTACTCAAATACGCTGTTGTATAGGTGTTTTGGGTCATAACCTACATGTACAGAATATGTCGCTCCCTTTATTTCGTAGCTCTGCTATTTGTGTTGACTTCACATGGTTGGTTCAGATCTTTTTCACTTTTGCCAGGATGCGAAAACAAAAGCATTTGTGGCAGTTACACTGATGTGTGCATTCTGAACACATGTCACCATATATACTCTCACTTTTGCTTTTGCTATGTAGTGTCCTCTAAAACTGAAAAAAGAACCTTTTTTTTCAAATAGTGTACATCATGATTAAACTGGCCTCCATTAAAGAACTGATGTTAACATTTTTTTTCGTAATATATGCATAGTTTAATCTTGCTGAATTTCTTTACTGTAGTCTTCTTTGAGGTATTGTATTGGACTCTATAGCTACTGTATACAGTACAAAGGTTCCTCTACTCTTACACTTAGTCCTTTTACATGTGAAGCATCCTTAAGGACGGTGTAAAACGATAGCCTATATGCTAGAAATGTTGCCCTGAAGCTTACAGAGAAAGTCTATCTTCAAACAGCAGCATTAAAGCAAAACCACTTCAGCAGACATATATTTTCATCTTGAATACGCTTGCCTCAGAGAATAAAAACGTGATTAAGGAAAAACACCGCAAACTTTTATATTGCTGGGAAAGAGTGGAAACGCATTGACAAACAGGATCTGCACACAGAAAGGTGAGGGTCTTTTGCCCAACGCTCACCTGACTAAACGAACTTCAGCATGAGCAGTTTCAATGTGTAATCGACAGAGGAACAGAATTTTACATCATTTGCATTGTCCCAATGATTGAGGCATGTCAAATAATGGGTGTATCCATTCCTTTCTGTTCATACATGAGCATCGGGCATAAATAGTTGCTGTGTACGTACAATGCAAACAGAGGAATTTTACTCCCAAGCAGATTTATCATAGATGTGAGTGTAATTTTGTAATAAATGGATCATTATAACAACACTGTACATGCGTATGTAGTTGTAAATACTTTGAAGGAAAAACAATGACTGTGCGTAATTTTTCTGATTTAAATTTCCAAACGGCTGACCCGTTGGTCATGGAAGACAGATCGGAATGTAACCCTGTAGTCAATCTTCATCAAGAAAGAGGTATCATAAAACTAACCACTCTATGATACAGCACCTGTAAATGCAAGACACACTGTTGGCGTCAAATGAAATTTTTACAGGTGTTTAAAATGTATTACCTTATTGTGTGAATAATCTTTTAATAAAAAAATAATAAATCATAGATCTGCTAAAGTTCACACAAAACTGAATTCCTTTTTTGATAAAAGTTTCAAAAAATAAAGTTTTAAAAATAAACAACAAGACTGAATGGAAATAAATTAACAAAGTATTGTACAGAAGACCTAATTCACCTGTAGGCTTCAATAATTAACAACTTATAAACTTAAATAGTTTATTGTATCCCCATGTTTGTGACTTTTTACCTGTCAGAAACCAGGTAACAATGTTGTGTGGAAGTCTTCAGGATTGTCAAAAATATGGCTTTAATTATAGACAACAACCAGCTAAGGGACACTTTAACAGATACTTCAGTCTCAAGATAGCATACTGCATGTATGGCAGTGCCACAGAGCTGTTGCCATGGTATATCTGTCCAATTTCAGGTCAACATAATCAACGATATGTGTAGGACTGCGGACTTTGCGAAAGAAGAGCACTTACTTGTGAAATCAAGATGAAAAAAATCAATGATAGAATTTAATACAAAGATAACACAAACAACATATATATTAGAAACACATGTATGATTGGCCCTGAATAACTTAAAATACAGTTTGGGATATGGGTTATGTCACAAATACAGAAATAAGAAACTTGCGCATGAATATCACTACATACAATTCTTTCACATTTATTTAAATGGACACGATCAGATTAAATACATATTTACATTACACATGCTCGTGTATATCAAAGGCTACAATGCCATCATTATGTACAAGAACTGTATGTGACAAATAGGTAGGTATACTACAAAAACAGACAAAAATGGTCCGGCAAAAATTTTACTACATAATCACATATTTCCAGTGAACAAAGATTACACATTATGACCGACCATATTTTTTTCATACCATTCTTTCATGCGCACAATTCATCCATGACAGTCTACACTTCCACTACAGCATCACCTTTTCATCATCAGGAATCAGTTGTAAGATATTTGTATAGGATGAATATCAAGCCTAGTAAAATTACAGACACCACGGCAGATTTCCAGTTCTCTTTGCGTAGTTCTTTCATTTTCTTTTCTACAAAATAATTATCCTTCTTGTTAATGTTTAATTCAGTCCTAAGCACTTAACACATTACTTGAAGCATTTACACAAACATCAGGTCAATTCTCATGATGTCCTTACACAAATGAACTTGACACAAACCCATACAAACTGAGCTGTTACATATCTCAGTCCTGCTTTGATTACAACTACAATTACATATTGATGGAACAAACATGGATAAAAGCAAGCAAAAGTGTCATACTGACTGCAGAATTCATTGGGAAATCTTCTGGTGGAGTATCATTGAAATACTATTTTTTTAAATCATTAATCACTTTGCAAACAGTACAGACTGAAATCATCACATTTTACACGATATGTAACAAGTTATATATTTGATTTACCCTAAATCACCAAATTTGCCCACAAAAATGCATTTTTAGAGGCATATAAAGGTCACAAAACATTGTTTTTCATGCTGAAACTTTTGATTTTCCAGTAGAGTATCATCCCATGCTCCAAGCAAACCTCAAAACACCTTTTATTTATTTATTTGATTAATGTTTCATGCTGTACTCAAGAATACTTCGCTTACATGACGGCACCAATGGTGGAAGGAAACCAGGCAAAGCCTGCGCAAAGCCAGTTGAAACCCATGACTCTATCAAGCAATACAGGGCGAGATATGTATATCGCATATGCAACACCCTTCGATATATTATTATCTCCACAAAAGGATGACATAATTCCATTCTCCTGACATCATTCTACCAATGAATATGACATATCTCCTGACAGTCTTGAACAGGTGAGTATAACACATGATAATTTTCTTGAAATCCCTGGCACATCACAACATATACCAATCCTCACCATCTTGTTCATAAGGTAGCACGGACTTAAGAAATAAATGAAATTTACCATGAGAATGTATTTCCCTCTTAAGACTTCTTTCCTTATCTTGAAGGTTGGTCCTGCAAAAACACCAAACATGCCTTTTTATTAAAACAGCTAGCACACAAATACCTTGAATTCTTGAGCAATCACAACTGAAGAATTTATTTGATTGGTGTTTTTCACCTTACTCAAGAATATTTCACTTATAGGACAGTGGCCAGCATTATGGTAGGAGGAAACCACGCAAAGCGCGGGAGAAACCCACGACCATCCGCAGGTTGCTGACAGACACAACCGAAGAAATTCAGAATGCTTAGTCTTTTGTGCACAAATGTAACATTAAGAAATATATGATTATTTGGTGGTCTAACCATCCTAAAAAGCTGTTCCTCTAATACGATAATAAATGCTGAAGTGTGGGAAGTGGTTTAGAAGTTAAGTCAAGCTTAATCCTTACCCACCTGGCACATAATAGATGTCACTTTAGGTTGACTATCCATACACTAAAGTGCACTTTGGAACAAAACACTCTGGGCTCAAACAAGAACCCAATGTATGACATTTCAATCTTAATCCTCTGTCATGATAAGAATTTATTTATTTACTTATTTGACTGGTGTTTTACGCCGTACTCAAGAATACTTCACTTATACGACGGCTGTCAGCCTTATGGTGGGAGGAAACCGGGCAGAGCCCGGGGCATGATAAGAAATAAATAAATTAATCCAAACCCCTAATGTTACCAAGAGTAACTGGTACATTCACACCTAGACATAGAGAAATCTGTTTGGGTGTATGACGTCTGCAGATTTAAGCATTTTATTATAATTCACATGAAACACCTTTAAGGTATTGGTATGTCAGAGGAGGTGGGAGTCATAATTAAGTATTCTCATAAAGGGTGATAACATGGTATTTTAGGCCTACCACATTAGTACTCTGATTTTACCCCTATATCAGTTGGAAATACTGGTACAGTACTAAATATTGCAATACCTATGTTCCTCTGTCAGCCCACCTAGTCTCAAAGAGGTCTGTACCCTGTCAAGCTCCTTCTCACAGTGACTGAGCTGTTTTTCTCTTGACTCCAGCTACAAAACAAGCCATTTCACACATGATTACAAAATGTTTAGTGACAGTGACTACTCATTAAACATGTCTGCCTTTGGAATCCCTGTAAACTCATTTATTAATATGTTGTTTCAAGCCGAAAAAAGGGACAAAAGGGAGCTAACTCTTACATATTGCACCGTTCTGTCAAATATCTACCTGTATACGTACATGTACTAAGTTTTATTTATTTTTTACCTGATTTGTGTTCTACGCCTTTCTATAGAATATTTCAATTACAGCATCATGGTAGGAGCCAATTGGGCAGAGCCATGGTATTACCCATACTAACTTTTAAACTGCTGCATTCAGTACATATCACAGCCACTGTTTGGATTGTCTCTTAAAATGAGCAGCTTGCATTTACATGTAATAAGATAAACTTGACCAGGTTTATAATAACCTTCTTACATGTACAAATACCTGACCTCTTATTCAGTACTCTGGCATTCTCTCTGTCTGGAACAAATATTCTTTAGATGTTTTAAATATGTATTTAATTTATTCAGACTTCAACTTATTAATACCTTAAATGTACAATGCCTAACCCTACCAATGAAAATTTCTGCAATAGCTGGTATATTTTTCTTGAAAATGCTTTGTAAATATATATGGTATGTAGCTAAGCTTATACATAAGTTAGTGTGTGAATGATCTACACATAACGTGCTACAGATGTAGAATGTCAACACTATATTCCCAAATATTGGAAATATTGGTCAGCCTTGCCTTTTATTGTTCTTTCTTCTAGCAGTTTAAACCTTTGGGTTATTTAGATACTAACAGCATGCATGCATGTGTACACAAAATACAAGCTAACACTAGCCACATTCAATAATTCATGGTATACATGCATGGACAGGTGTGACAAACCAGATTAAACGATAGGGTTGGTCGTTACCTGTGATCGACACCTTATTTAAAGTGTAATCTTAAACCGAAAGGTGCAAAGTATAATACTGCATGAAGAATATCCATACCTGAGAAGCTATGGTAACCATTGTCTTGCGGGTAAAAGACTTTCGCTTAAGTGTTAACACACGAAATCTGCGAAAACCCGATAGTAAACATTACCACGTGGCGTCTTGGGTCCAGTGACTGGGGGGTTTGACTTCCGGTTGATTACCTCCCCTGACACAACAGTTCCATCGACTCCCTCAAGGCTGCATACTGCAAGTTACGGTCTGAAAAATTCGCCATTTACGGTATTCGTGTATAGTGTGCCAAGAATTGCAACGTAAAACAAGCTGTAAAAAAATGCTTGGGATGGGTTATTTAACACAATGTTAAATGTGTCGTAGATAAATGGAATCCTGATTAAGGCACTGCTGTAAGAGCTTCAGTCTTAATTTAAATATGCCTAAGTAGCTTACTCTAAAAAAAATTATCTGTTAAATTTAACAGAAAATCTGTTGTCTGGGTTATGATAGAATTGTATTTCGTTAAATCTAACACACACATTCTATTAATTCAGAGTTCTATTAAAACTAACAGTTTAACTTTTTGTAGTGAACTACATTGTTTACATGCAGTCTTAGTCCTGTGGTCTGCCAGCTTCAGGTTGTTCCAGTGACTGAAACTAAACAACGTACAATTAAATTCAGTAATTATCATGGTCTAGACCGAGATATAACGTTATTCATTTTATTTTATATAAGGCTGTAGGGCTACACAGTAAAACTATAGGTCACCATGCCAATGTACACTTGAAGATTAATTGATACCGTAAATAACTGTCAGAATTTCAAACCTGCATTGCCTGTTGAACGATTACTCACCCAATGTGAGAAAAATTTCGCACGTTGTGACATTCTGAAAAACTTTGCACAACAAAGTAAACCTTAAATGAATTTGAATGACCCATGCATTTAAAAAGATAGGATACCAAAAATTTGACTGGCAGAGAGAGAGACTTATATATACCTATACACCTGCGTTTCGAAGCTAATTACACGAAGTTAATTATATTGGTTAATGGGCTATTCTACCTGTCACATATATCGGGCAAGGAAAATTAAAGACACATCTCATTAACGTCTGTTTCCAACACTCCATACGTTTTTTCCATCTCATCATTAGTTACCATAATATACAGCCTAGTGTCCCAACAGTGCATGGGTCCAAAACATTTTGATCTGGTCACCGTATTATGTACAAGATATGGCTTGGACAGCTTTTTTTCTGTTTTTTGTTACGAATGGACACATTCATGTAAGCAAACATTTGTATTTCGGCAATGTTAGCAAAAACTTACGGCAGGTTCTGGCATGGTTGTATTGTAGTAATACGCAGTGTAAGGCAACAGAGTGACTGACCAAGCATGTCTTTTCCTGGCAATGAAAGGTGTGCGCCAGACATGCATGTTTATAGTACAGGGCCTCGTGATTTTCACACGACTTTGGCGTCTGGATGACAATAGCTGAATGGTCTTCAGAGACAACGCAGGCATCATACTGGTGGGGTCTATAGGACAAGGCTTGCGTTAGTAAATATATAGGGCTATAGAGTGGTGGATCGGAACAAGGCAACAATACACTGAATGGTAGTCATCTGGGTGTTCTGACTACCGAAGCCTGGTTGTTGTCCATGGGCTGAATGGCCGACCTTGCATTAACAACTAACAGTACATATACCTGTTTGACACCGAGTAAAATGTGAGAGCAGTAATGCAGCCCAGTGTAATTTATTACTAATTCTAAGCAGGACCTTCCATGGCCTAGTGGCGAGCGTGCTGGTGCACAGAGCAATCATGGATGACCCAGGAGCATTTCACCAATTATATGTGATCGCTGATAGTTCAAGTCCATGCGGCTCATGCTGGTTTCCTCTTAAGTGAGAAAGTCTTCCAGCAACTTGCTGATGGTCATGGGTTCCCCCCGTGTTCCACCGGATTTCCTCCAACCACAATGCTAGCCACTCTGGTGTAATTGAAGATTTATTTTGTACGGCGTACATCTCCATTCAAATAAATAAATACATAAGTAGCGTTTGGCGATGTATTTTACGTTAACTGACTGAAGCTTATTCTGTTTCTCAGAAGGCAGACTGTGGATGGAGTGATACGAGTGTCTAAGTGTTTCTAATCTTTCTTCAGTCGAAAATTTTTACATTTTATCATAAATGAGACTGCCTTGTATAATGTCTGTCGATGTTCCACTCTATACAGATGAAAAATCCCTCCATATTCAGGTCTATATATATATATATATATATATATATATATATATATATATATATATATATATATATATATATATATATATATATATATTACATCCACTGAAATTTCAAATCTCGCCCTTTCCGCTCATGCATAGGATATTAATTGTAATGTAGGGTTTCACACTTTCACTCATTCCTGGCATTCTCTATCGCTTGCACTTACACAAAGAATATAGCCTTGCATTCTTTTCACGAAAGCGTTCCACTGCATGGTAAGTATAAGCTGATGATCCATTAAATTTAACAAGTATCCATTCACTACCACAGCCGTCTATCTTTACGTCGCTATAGCCTGTATAATGTGTAATTCCCACAAACACAATACCACCATTCGCGGTGATACATCCGCCTTTTGAAAGGTAGCTCAGGTTTTCTGGATTGGCTCCGAAATTTCCATTTCAGATTGAACAGTTGATGGATCATTTTCTTTTTATTTGTAGGCATATATTATATTCATTTCGAAGGCCTATAACCATCATGGTGAAGAATACGTTCTGTATATAAACAAGTGTAAATTTGCCATAGCTGTAGGCGACTTTTCCGCGAGAAGTTGATGTTGTCTTATGTAGGATGTAGGATGATCGACAAACGGACCGACAGTTAGAACAATACAAAGACAGCGCGACTTGAATCGCCGTTTGTTGCATCTGAACATATATTAACTTTCGTTTCGATAAGAGCCTTTTTGTAGGTGAATATGCGTGATCTAAAACATATTTTTGTATTGTCTCTTCAATAAGTTAATGAGGTTAAATGGTGTTGTAAAATAGGAGTTTGTCCTGTTTTATATAAGTTCTTGTCATGTCCCTCCATGCATGAGAGCTTTAGTGCGGGGAGAACAGCTGCGGACTCTCGCCTTGACTCTGATTTCTTACTGATGTTGATTAGATAGTGTCCTATATAATGTGACTCAAGAGGATATATAAATATTTTCAATGATATCAGGTTCATTGTAAATTGAATGGGAGCCAAAGGACAGAACTGGCCTTGTCTCATAAAATAAGCCTCGACATCTTCAAATTAATCGATGCATTCTAATTTTCTATGACAGGCCGGTGATGTCAATTTTTTTTAAAATAGAAAAAATGAATAAAAATTAATAAATAAACTTTTTTAAGAAGAAATAACTTTTTATTCACTGTGAGGAATTTATATGTAAGGGTAGAAGTCACCGCCGATGATACAGATTACATGGCTACGCTGACCCTTTTAGTGATCAGGTGGTTAAGGTACATATGTACTTGCTAGAACCCACCCAGCGCGGGTTCATTCTCGGACTTAGGCAAAGAATTTGATAGAGACAAAAAGCGATCAAGGGCTCTCGTTTGGGTATTTGCAAAGTCTTGAAAACCGCTTGTCTTCAAGCAACTGTGTGGTGTGTATATTTGATCGTCACACGTTTGCCAGTAACTTGCCAGTTTTAAAGTTGGTCGTTTGTCTTGGCCATGTACTTAATCGGTTTTTTTTCAGCTATGAAACTGACTGCCATCTTCTAAGTGATAAACATCCAAAGTATACCTATGGCGTTTAACAACACTCAGATATAAGGTAATCAATCAAACCACACGAAACGCAAACTACTATGAAATCCTTGCGCCATTATTCAAACAAAAGTTTCACCACATACCTTATGTGTATAGACCTATGAAGGCTTTATTTCCAAAATCATGACCTGTGGCTAATCCAGTCATCTTCTGGGTATTCAGTCGTCATGTGGACAATGATACATAGCGCAGACACTCCATGCAGAATCAGCGGGGGCCAGTGATGTGTCCAGACGTGACAGAAGACTCACAAAAGTATACAGTACTCAGAAAACATTTCGTTTTCGCAAACAAATAATGCCAGCGTTTTCCCAGTTCCTTTGCAAGCTGCTAAGTACATGTTCCATATAAAAAGATCGAAAGGCCAACAGTATATAGTGGGACTTTTGGAAAACTAAACCCACATTAAAGGATGTACAGACTACATGGAATGCGTCAAGCCAGTACCATTCAATGCACTATTTATTTTTCCGTTAACACGTTGTTGTTTTGTTTTTCTAGGAAAATAGAGTAAACTATTTTATACATGTGCTGTCGTTAATGCCACATGATAGAGCTATTTTTTATTTATAATTTATGGTGTTTCGATGTGATGGGCCAAATGCCATCTTCTATAGAAACATGAGTAGAGAATATAAGCTTGATGGCGAGAATATAGGATTATCGTTGATTCAAGTGATTTATTGATTTAATGTATTTATTTGTTTAATTGAGATTTAAAAAAATACTAGCACTCCAGAATATACAACTGATTCGAGTATATACATGTATAGGGTCCGCCTCCTCACCTATATCAAAGAGCAATAGGGTGCGGTGAGAGCAATGCTAGCTTTGTCGCTGTCCCTCAAATCAGTGAGCGAAACAAGCATCTGTTCCTGTATCATACTGTTTCATCATAAACATACTTTGCTTTGCCTTAAAACGTCAACTTTTCCAAAATGCAAATTTTGCCGTTCAGGGTTCGATACTGCACCAATTACTCCCTAAATATTTGCGTAGTGAACTGAAACATTTTTATATATGAGAATGGAAATTCTTCTATTACAAACTCTGTGATAACAATCGCAGGGTCGAAAGTGACGGTGCTTTCACAACGTTTATTCCTTTATTGTCTACATCCTGGTTGTAAGAGATACTTCACTGTTGAAGCATTTCAGCATTTCACTGTTGAACACAGCCGCGCACGGACACAAAGGCCAATAGTTGAATGATGAAGTTAAAGCTGAATAAGACCACGTGTATTGCACGAGGTTAAAAGGTGAATCATTTAAAAGGCAATAGTGTTGGGAGGGAAGCGTGCCTTGCGAAGAGTACGACGGTCAGTGGTTCACTCATACACCTGAACATTCGGGGTCATGTAGGAGATAGGCAAACATTTTTCCTTGAAAGATAAAAAGGCAAAAGGCTACCTCGATCGACCTTGTTTGACAAAAACAAAAACTATCGACCAGATGGTCGTCGTTTTTGGACACTTAAAAGCGACAAACACTATTTAGTTAGGAAGGTTCGGGTACCGCGAGATAATTTTTTTCACCTTAGTAAACAGTTTTTTGGTAGGTTCGTTTTACGGATCCGCATTACCAAGATCATGTATAAATCAAATATTCTGGATGCAGAGTACATTCTGAATGAAAGAAACAAATTGCTCTTGGACTATAATAGCAGCTTTTCCAGTGTATAACACGAGTCTAGAGTTCCACTACATCACTTAGTCATTTTGTTAAATTCCTTTCAGAATTACACCTTTTCAAAATAGCACACCTACTCACATCACAGGAGTTATTTCATCACTGCATGGTGACTAAATAATTATCAGCGCTCCCTGTTCACCCATCTCCTCATACACGGTAGACTGACCCTTCTACCAACATAGTGTAAACTTGTTTGAAAGGTGATAATCCCGATTCAGAAAGACTCTCCCTTTTCAAAGAGAGTCCGGTAGAGTGACAGTTCGACTTGAAATCAATAATGGTTTACCTCAAGCTACATGCTTTTGTGTATGACAAGTTGAAATCTGAGACTTTGGACACGGTCACTGGTTATATTTTAGTAAAAACAAAGTTGGACTTGAGTTGGACTTATTAGATTATAAAAACTGTGAAAAAGCACATCTGTTATTGTACACCAAGGAAACAACTGTGATAATGACTAGGACCATATGAGGCGCTTTTATATATACATATGCATGTGTATGCTTATGTTACAAGACAGAAAGTGTAACCTGATTAGTTAGGTTACACTTTCTATCTTGTTACACTGAAACTATTTAGTATGGCCATCATAAGTCACCGCGCACTTTATCTGCTAACATCCTGTAGTATTATCAAATCACAATCGTGCTTTAGGCGCGTTTATATTGATTATTAACTTACTGACTGGTTGGACTGGTTTAACACAATTCTCTAGAATTTTCAGTTATATGATCATCAAACTATCAATCTTCGTCAGGCACCTGAAAATCCTTCTAACGTAAATCCGCAGCCTAAAAACCGAGCTGCATTCGTCTAGGCGACCTCTTTGGCAAAGCACTAAATTCTTACCACTCCATTGATACACACCATACTATGTACTTCATCTGTGATGTATTCATTCGGACAGTTTTTTTCCAGAGATATGAGACGAAATGGTTGAGAAAGCCTCGTAAAACATACACCTTTTTTAATACACTTAAAACTCTCCATAAGGAGAGACGTAGTAAAGCAGCAATACGCTGCAATGATTAACTTAGAGAATACTATAAACTTTGCATAGATAAGCTTGAGTGGCCACACATTGATCTTTCACCAAGTAAATAAGTGGGTCCACCGGTGCTTTGTCCTCTATACCCGAAATCGAACGTCGATTTTATCCAGTCTTAGAAACATTTTTTGAACACCGGGGTCTCAAGTTTTCGCTTGGATGGCATTGAACTTGGATGTGAAAAAGTCGCAGTCTGGACACTTACTTTGTGTGCGTTAAATGAAATCGAACCACGGACAAAAGATCACTAGTTACTGACGAAGGAATAGCTCGAGTACAATGACAAGAAAGCGGGGATTGAGACACTCAGAAGTGTAGAGTTCAGCGTTGTATTAGGCATATTGGTTGAGTTTTCGCGTTTCGCTTACAACCAGTAAATGTAAGCCAACTCGTACATACAGGTGGTCTGAGATAAACGTGCTTTAACTGCGAAAAGAGAAATATCTGTAATCTTCCAAAACAGAAAAGCACGCAAAATATATAGCAGCTTTGCAGATCTGTCTGAAGGGTCAGAGTGCAAGCGACCTCGACTTTCTGCAGCATGCCGCAGCTGCTGTGAATTTGCACGTATGTGCATGCTTATGCATACAGCGCATAAATCTTCATTTTATGCACTTTGTAATCATTCGCACAATGAATACGTTCAGGCCAGGGTCGGGTCTTTCAAATTCGATGCATTGATTGGGATTTTTGCATGACCTCATTCTGCTTTTGTTATTGACTTTGAAATTTAGCTTTCTGTGAAGAAATGGGTTAGTGCTGGCCATCGGCCAATATCCCTTCCCCTAATTAATTTGGGTACCACTCTCAGTTTATGACTTAAAAAGCAATGTTTTATAAGATTATTTTAAATGAGTGTTTTGTGTCAAAAAGCCTGCAGACAGGTTTTGGCTTCGCCATTGACAGTTTTTAGGACTTAAGAATTTGAAATCTCATGGATACCGTCCAGAAACCGTAATGACACATGTAGGTTTCTAGTTTTTTGGTATTCAATGACATGAGCCACTTTTTTAATGACAGACAGATCAGGTCGAAATGTCACAATGACATAGTAGAATTTTGTATAAAATGTCCGAAAGAGAGACATACGTGGTTTGTAAAAAATGTGATAGTGACATAATACACGGTTTCTATAAAATGTCATGACATACATACATGGTATAAAATGTCAAAATGACATACATACGCGGTTTGTATAAAATGTCATAGTGACAGACACACGTGGTTTGTATAAAATGTCGTAATGACAGAATACGCGGTTTGTATAAAATGTCATAATGTCATACATACGAGGTTTGTATAAAAACGACGAGGGCTCAGTGATGAGTGTACATATATTGTGTATCCTTGTGGCAGGACGAGTCCATGCCGGCAAAGAGCAGCCGCCACTGAAGCATCATGTCGAAGACATCAGTCATGACACCCCACCGAGTAACACCGAGTACTGACCAGCTCTAACCTCTCAGTGCTGAGCGCTAAGCAGCAACAAATACCAGTTTTTTAAAGTCTTGGTATGATTTCGAGGCGAACACTTTAACGATTAGGCCACCAAAGCGGTCCGTGGTTTGTATTAAGTGATATGCTAATCTGATGAGCACAACAGAATTGAAGCCTTTATAGTTGAAGTACAAAATCCAGAATTCGGTGCAGTTCGGATGGCATCATACTATATGTTAAAAGAGACGACATTCGAGTAATTCTAGGCCTGTGACATCTAATATATTGTAATTAACATCACTGCATGTTTTAACTAATTCTCATCAATTCTGGTGCTAAGCGATTGTCGAAGTTACTACGAATTAAGCTTTTACATGAACAGTTAAAATAAACCCTAAGATAAATGACGATAAACAACATATTCGTATGTCGTATTCTAAACTTCTATGGCCCAAATGGTGATGAGAAAGGTGTCGGTATCCACCGTTTTCAAATTAGTAAAACATGAAAGAAGCACAGAACTCAGACATGTTGGCCTATATTTGGGGTCCATGCGACAGCTAGACCGTGTGCTACCCCTTTTTCGTCTTTGAAATAATATCTGTTTCAAGGTATAATAAAGGTTATCAACTGCTCTTGATCACCCATTATGCTGTAATGACATTTGACGTAGCACACTCGTGGGATACTTATGACAACTATATACTGATAGCAATTCGTAGCCTAAATATCCAGGTTATCATAATGACATACACGTCCAGTCTAAACTGGAGGCTATGTGGCAACAAACACTGGTCAGAAAATTTATCTGAGCATGTTGTCATTTTTTTCTTCTCCAGAAAGGCTCAAGACAAAAAAATATATTCATAATGTAGATATAGGAACATTGGCAGCCATGCCGGTTACCATGTAGCTCGGACACAAAGTAATTATATCCATAATGCAGAATTATGGGAAATACCAATGAGGTTACCTTGACCAGCTTGGAAATAGGTAAACGTGAGGCGCGACATATCTTTCCTATGTATTTACATCTACAAAAAATTAAAAATCCACCTTTATAGCAAATGTGGTCAATATTGGAACCCCTGAAACAGGGAAATTTGGGGCGAGACACATCATCACCTCTGCATTTATTTAAAACGGAACATGGACTGTTAGCAGACAGTTGAACACACAGACAAAACCGTGGTCTGGTAATACGACGAGCATATGTATGGTAACAAGCATTTATGAAAAATATGTACCATTCCTATTTTTTCAATATGGTACATGACTATGGTACACAGACGAAGTAACATCACTCCAAGCTGATCTGAATGCATTTCGTAAATCTGATATTTCGCGTATTTGCGTTGTCATATAACTTAATGTCTGGAACTGAGGGTGGGGGTTTTGCTCGCCATACTTTGGCTTCACGCCTGCATATACCTGTCGACGTTGATGTTAAAATTAAAAAATAAGCGGATGAAATCCATCAAAATGGATGGACATTCTGAGAATATTTTTTTATTACTCACAATACAAATTTCACGCTGAATATTTGCGTCTTGTACCCTAGATTACCCTGCTTGACTGTACCCTGCTACTAAATTACGGCTATAACTTGTATGAGTATGTACAATTGTACTATTCACTTTGCCTTGTTCACGTCTCCTCATTCTTCTGGGATTCCACCCAGTCTGCTGAGAAAAATTTGAATGATTTTCAGACCTGTTCGTCTGGTTTAGCCGTATTGGGCTGGGTTGTAGGAAAAAGGTGATACGCTCCAGTAGCACTAAAAATAAATAGCTCACAAACTGTAGCTCAGGGTATTTGCTGACTCTTAACCAAATCAAGCAACTTAGTGAATTATACTAATTGCTGAAACCAAATTACAACGCCACTCGTTTGTTAACTTTACCGAGATGTAATGTGTAATTCTGTTACGAATAAGCACTTAAACAAACAAAGATTAATGTGCATACACTGTACAATAGGAACGCAGGAATACAGTTAGCAATAAAACATTACATTGGTAATATACATACTGATCCAATTTTTTGCACAGGGTTATGGCAAGATGTAGGAATGCCAGATATACTTTGGCACAGTATAAACGGAAAGAACAGATCCACATATTTTGTCGATACCTATGCTCTATGTATATCCACAAGAAATATTTCTTCAGTATAAAGGCGCTGATTCAATAACAACGTCAGTAGTTAACATGCAATTTTGAAAATCGACAGATTTTTATTGACAACAAATTTTAACTGTATATAATTTAGTATTCCTGAAGATTATCTGCAATCTGAGTTATTATATTTGCATCGTGAAGAAAATCATCTTTTCGGTGCTACATTTTAAAATTTGGCTTTGAAAAATTAACTGCCTTAAACGTTAAAATGTGACATTCATCTATCTTTTTTTTAATAAACTGCATTAGGAACGCTATACACATTCTACACAATTTTATAGTGCACGAAGTTCAGTTTCTCTGTGTCATTCCAGTGAAAAGTCTTGATTTCATGCACTATATGCTTGTAACACTCAGTAACAATAGGTCAATGTATGACTCATGTATGATTTTATTGTTCTTCTTCATCATTTTACAAATTGCAGCAAGTACAAGTCTATATCTCCAATACAAAAATGTTATGTATCAATGTATGCCACAGAGATGTCATTACATGCAGTTCATATATTATAAATATATATCATCTTATAGGATGAGAAAATATTACCGATTATATATGATCGAAGCAACATTCTGTTGTATGCTTCACATAATGTTGTTTTCTCGTGCATTCCACAAGTTATATACTTCCACCACAAGCTATACCTGAGTGTATTTTTGAGCCGGTACCGCTTTTTCGTGTTCGTGGCTTGTCCACTTTTTGGTGCAGCATTTCGCTGTTATGTCCAATGCGCCAGCATGTCCAGGCGGCATTCCTTTCCTGACAACGGGTTTGTGGACAATGGAGTCGAAGTGCAATGGTCCGTGTCTTATTACATCTCTATAGAGAATCACTGACCACTCAGATCCTGAGGCCAACAAAGGAAATTCATAATTGTTTTCGATATATTCAGTAGTCTCTTTGACCATTGGTTCGACGCGATTGCCTCATGGCCTGGGCAATGTACATAAAGACCGTCAAATTGTCACTGCTCAAATAGGACACTGAGAAATCTTGACAGCGAACCCGCAGTGCTAATCCAGAAGGATTATACTACACATCAGCAGGTAAAGGATGATTTTCAAGTCTCCATGACATTTTGTTTGCTTACTGATACTGACTCTTCATTTGGTTTCTTAGTATATTCTTATACTATAATCTTGAATGCCTTTAACTCGGTTGCCTCAGTTATATGTTTTTTCCCCAAATACCTAAACTAACGCACGTTGCATGCAGCGTATTGGAGATTTGTTACATGAATTACGAGGGTTTAGGGTTAATCCAAATTTATGTTTTCGATTGCTTAGTTAAAAAGATGTTTTTATAATCGTATAATTAATATACATAACGAGATATACTTAGACCATATTTTCGTCTCAATGCCAGTAGAATAAGCCAACATTATTAATATCTAAAAAGAAACTACACAGTTGTGCAGCTAAGCGTCAATTTCAACCTTTGGCTTCATTCAAGCTGCGCAATAGCTATATGTGAGAAGTGCGTTTGGCATACGTACTGCTCACTGTCGTGGTTCTTGGTCACCAGTGTGCCTTTGCCTAATACAATATGACCGAAATATTGCCTAGGTGTAACGTTCAGCATTTATTCACGTATTTATGCCTTACTGTTTTCTTTTGATTTATACCTCAGAAGCTGTTTTGACAGCTGAAAGGTTTGTTGTTTTAACTATAAATGAGGAGAAATTTTGGAAGCCGGATAAAGTCATTATGGTACCATTGCCCGACGATGACACGAAGCGATGGCACGATGATGCAAAGAGATGGCACGATGGCACGAAGCGATAACACGATGGCACGAAGCGATGGTATGATGCTAACATCGTGTCCTCGCTTCGTGCCTTCGTGTCAACGCATCGTGCCATCGCCCTCCCAAGTCTTTATATTCATTTTGCTCTACTGACCAATTATTTTTATTTAGCGTCGAGCATTTACCCCTTAACAAGCTGGAAGCGGAACTAAAGTCTGTTTCTTTTAGCCAGTCGCTTATATTCGGCTATTTTGTAAAAGAAGTCATTCTCGCAACCAAAATTGTCTAGTCAGAGACACGTAACAACACGAGTTCTACACATGGACATATTGGAAATCCCTATTCTTGAACAGAAAATGAAGTTAAAACACTTTCTCTAATCCATGGTGTTAAACTGTATAAGCTCGGTTTCGACGGCAAGAACGCATTGCCTCATTGACGTCATAATTATTCAATATGTTTTCACATATGGTGATACCAGTTACTTAAACTGCTATCGACTTTAAAGGAGAAGAAAACTTAAATATCAAACAAATATTTAAAAGAGTAGTATGCATTTTCACGCTGGTGCATGCCATAACAAAATTCTAATGCGTACTTCAAGTTGATAAATTATAATTTGATTTATAGTTGATTAATTCGCGGTTTACGACTCCATTTTGCCTAAGAACTAGTCTCGAAGTCTTCTGTGTTAGGAGGAGAATTGCCGTCGGAAACCGCCAAAGTGCAGTTCGTAAATTTCCAGTAGAACTCTTCTTCCCAGAAGGTAGCGAACAGTACAGTTCGTTTTCCGATTGACGATCGGGAAACCGGAATGTTGGATGTAGGTTCCGAATTTACACGAACAAGCGGGCAGTTTTAACGACTCTCATGGGCTGAGAGGCAACACACCCCCAACATAAATTACAGGATGTTAAAGATCGAGGACGCGATGGACTCAGCGGTTCATATACTCTTGAAGTATATGATCGCTTATATATCTACTGTATGTAATCTATTCTCTGCGACAGTGGTGTAGGCTGTGTCACTGCGTGGAATTTGTACAAACCGCATGTTGGTGGAGCTATTATGAAGTAAATTACCCACCACGCCCATTACCCAGCATGCGTGTTGTTCTTGAATAATTATGACGTCATCTGAGGCAATGAGTTCTTGGTGTTGAAAACAGACTTGTAGAGTTTAACATTATCAATTAGAAAAAGTATTCTACCTGTGTTTTCCTTTTAATAATACAAAGGTACAACATATCAGTGTGTAGAGTTCGTGGTGTTACGTTTCACTAACGTAAAGCAATTTTGGTAGCGAGTATGACGGATTCTACAGATGGCTGAATATAGGCGACTGGCTAAAAGAAATAGACTATAGTAACAAAATGTATGTAACATGTGCACTACGTCACTTGTTTAAATATAGACACGATACTTGACACTTGATACTTGATCGAACGAAGCAATGACACAATGGTACGAAGCGATGATACGAAGCTACTAGCATCACGTCATCGTGCCATCGCTTCGTGCCATAGTGCCATCGCTTCGTAAGAGCGATGGAACGATGTTACGATGGTTCCTTTAAAGAATAGCATAAACTGCAGGTTATTAATTCATATTTATGTAACTTTCAGAATGATGTACATCGCGCTAGTATTATTTCTGGTGGTTGGGACATATGGTCAGGTGACGGACACTAGCCGATATGTTCTCCCCAGTGCCGCATTGACCAAAGTGGGAGGATGCGAAAGTAAGAAAGCCATTTTGTTTTGTTTCATTTGTCATTCATGCAAATTTACTGTAATTTTTTCTAGTACGAAGCAGTGTACTTCCGATTGATACAATTTTGTCTTGGTATGAACATACTGTTTGACTTTTTTTTTATAAATCTATTGAGAATAACCGCCTACATCATATCGACTGATACATTCTAACATTCATTTTCTTTTGCTTCATTTGGTGCTGGGCCCCAAATTTATCAAACGTCTTAAGATTTAAGTCAAAAATTCACAACCACAATTAAAATTCTTTGCACTAGGAAGTTAAAAATTTGTACCCTGATTCTGTACTGTAGAACAAAGAACTGATCACAGTTTACTTGTCCTGGGGTTTGCTTTTTAAGGACTTGCAATTTGTGATTTATGTCTTTTTTATTTGTTTATTTGATTGGTGTTTTACCCCATGCTCAAGAATATTTCATTTATACGAGGGCGGCCAGAATTATGGTGTGAGGAAACCGGGCAGAACCCGGGGGAAACCCACGACCACGTGCAAGTTGGTGGCAGACTTTCCCACGTGACCACAGTAGTGAGAGGCTCCGCTAAACACCTCCGCCACGGATTCCCCAACTTAAGATACTTTATTTATACTGGCCTTGGTCCCTTTGTCTGAATGGTCCCTTGGTCTGAATGCAAACACAAAATATATTATTCACTGACAATATTTTTAACAGTACATAAACGTCCATAGCTATGCTGAATTCCTGGTAAGATAATAAACGATACTGATATGGATTAAGAGAGAGATTAAAAAAAGTTTATGGCCTGAAATTCTTCATTTTTTTGTGTGATGAACACCTTGAGCTTTATTATTTTCAGACTATGATTTCGTCCAAAAGACACCAGAACTCAATGGGACCCGATTCGTGGACCGAGCTTTTTTTAAGTTAGGTGGAATTACAATTCCATGTGCCACTGGTACACTGTTTTCTCTCAATCCCAAAGTATGCGTGTGTGATCAACGAGACTCCGCCATCCAGTTTTTGAGTAAGTATCTTTATTTATGGCATCTGCTGAAACGTTGCATTTAACTGTACGACAACCTATTTAAATTTAACGAAGTAATTATCATACAGGCTTCAGTTATCAATGATCTATAGGCACCCTGGGCTTGGGCCGTTGTACGCACCTGTTCGGAAGCTGACAAACAGACATCGCTAAGTCTACTTTATGATATGAGTTTTGTCGGGTAGCTGGCAAAGGATTGTGATCTGCATCGAGTGATGCGATTTTCCCTAAACCCATAAACCTGAGGATTTTTGGATACATCGATAAATGCCAATAAAATATATCATTAATAAATAAGTAAATGAGACCGTGTCTTCTGTATTTTTATTGATCTCCGTTGGACTATACTATATTAGAGATTTCATTCATTTTGTTTAATGACGATCTTCTGATTTACGATTTTTTCTGCATAATGTAAACATATCTTAGGATCTATATGAGAAAAAAGTTAATGCCATTACGAAATACACTTTTCTTCTTTAGTATTTACTTCTTTTAGTTTTTACCACAACAATCTGTAAATTTATTATTGTAGGCAATTCCGAACGATGTGTAACGATTAGCGGAAACATGCAGATCGACCAAAACTTTAACATTATCCAGCGTGGGGATCCCAGCACTCACTCTATCTGGGTTGGCGGTTATGAATCAATGGTTGTTGGGGTTAATCAGTGCTTCGCTTCTAACGCCAACAACTTTAGACATATTGACTTCCTAAAGGGAACCAGCATCGCAAGAGAGTCGATGAGTCTTACTTTCGGATTCAGCATCCCCAACGATGCAAATGTCGGACGGCAATATACATTAGCTGGTACAGGTCCATGTGAAGATGACCTAAAACAAGGATCCTTTACTGTCAACTACATCGTCCAAGGGGGCCAAGGAGGCCTGCTTTCGGTTGAAGCTCTCTTGTCGGACAGATTCTCCCGGACTGGAACAGAAAGCTCTCTAACTCTTACTTGCGTTGTCTCCACCACGGTTGCCCCTATCAACCCTGGTCAACCAGTACATGTGTGGGTATGTACCGCTAAAGCTGTAATTTTGCACGGCACGTATTATCGACTTTTTTTGTCTTTCTTCTGGTTTTTCTTCAACACTTGTTTGTATTACAAAACCTGAGGGTGAGCCCTGAGCACTTGAGCAAATCCCACCTTTTATAGCTTTATAGAGTGATCTGGTTTATACACTGGCCACGTGGTAAATATTGAACCTTTAAATATTTATATCTATGTGTATTAATAACCTGTTGGTCTAGAATGCCTAGTTTTGCATCAACATGCCTTCAGTGCCGGATTTCACAGGTAATACATGTGCCCATTTGCCAATCACACTGTCGTCGCTACTCTGGTTTTACTCTGATGTAGTCTGTTTAAATAGAATTTTTAAACCGTGTGTTAAGCCATTAACCACATGTTAGTCAAGTCATGTTACGACTTTACCAGAAGAGATTCGATCGGTAGTTGTCTAAGAGATACAGTTTCCATTCTATCCTGTCCTAAATGTGATAGGTGAATTGTTCGAGTGCCTTTTTGGTCTTGAGGGCGACAATTTAATACTGTAAACTGTAAAGGCCCGATTTCACCGGTGACATGTCCCTATTTGTCAATTATCACACTGTTGATGCTGCCCTGGTTTTACCCTCCGTGATGTATGCTCTTACTTTGTCATCTCTTGCAGGATAGCACCGACTCCACGAATCAACTGACAATTTCGCTGAATTTACTCTCGAACATTGCTATCAGCGTATCACTTACCAACTCTGACATGCGATCGAGGGGGGTACCAGGGGGTGGATTTTGCCAGAACCCTCAAATAAACTCACCTAATGGGCGGGGAAGTAAGTAAATAAGTAAAATGAGTTTATCGTATTTAATTAACAGTGGGTTGACAATGGCAATAATGAGTTAAGAGAACTCAATTAGACTCATTTCAACATTTTGTGAGTTTCATCATTTCGTTAACAGGCTTTAATAGTAAAACTGGATGTAAGCTGGATATGCACATTTAATTAATGTAAGAGATATTACAGCTCTTAAATTTTTATTCAATTTCAGGGAACATGTTGCAGGTTGCACCTCGCAACTGTGCATTGTTTTTCGGAAAGGCTCCACAAGACAGCTTTATGTGCATTAACTCGGTAAGTAATCGGTACACATTACAATTTTTCAGTCATCTTCTTTGGAATGCTTGAAATATCATGTGAAATACATACTCCTGACAATCAGCTACATTAACGCTTCTTTGCATTGTTCTTTACAGATCAACTACGTCAGAGATTGCAATTAAATGCATACCCCAATGTTGCCAACACGACACCAGATCACTTTGTTCACAGCAGAGGTCTTATTATCAGAGCCAGGAAACGTCTGGGCAATGCTCGTGTTTAAATAGCTGTAAACGTCTATCATAGATTTAAACCGATTCAATAGGCGCCTTTTCTGGTTTCGGTTTTAAACGTTTATGAGTCTGTGTTGGTTTTTAATAGTCTAGTAACATAGGTCACAATTCAGGGCAATTACACATGGTTTGTCCAATGTACTTAACTTTACGTTCTTTAATAAAATTGACATGCACGCGTCTTCAACCTGTGTGTTTACCACAAAATTTTCTGTTCTGTGGTGTTGGGTTTATGTCGTTCTTCATCCACGATGTATGCCAGCTGGACGACGAAAAGACCACTTACACCTAAACAGGACTAACTGTGTGAGACTTCTTAATGAAGGGAAGGGAAAGCCTCTTGAGTTTCCGTACTTTTGGTGTTACTTGTGGTCGAAAATGTCATCAATTAAGACAGAGGAGCATCCACCTTACTGAAACCAACAAGTCAGGGTTGCTTCTTAAACTATACGTATTTTCTTAGCAACGAATTGAACTCATGTAAAATATTTTCTAAGCATATTGCTGAGCCGGTGGAAAAGAAACAGCCTTTCAGTGAGAAGCACTTTCAATAGGATGCAACTATCGAGGATATCACTAACCTGTAATGTCTACAGTGTACTCGGAATTTGGGAGCAAATCTTCGACCAAATTCCATCAATTGCGGATGTATAGCCTAAGGACGTGTTTTAGCATGGGTGTGGAAAATAGTCGGATCAAGGACTGCAGACTTCCTCATGATGGTCTGCAGCTCTAAGGAATAAACTGGATTTGTTCACGTGTTCAAGCAATGTGTGCCTTTTTAACAAAATACAACGGCTAGTATTTAACAAGACATCGGTTATATGGGGTCAGGTTAATGGGTGGAAGAAACTGTGCCGAGCTATTGGCCGTATTCATATTCCAGATATCAGATAATACATTCTAACTAAGGGTACTATTTCTACTTTCTTCGTCCGATCTTATGGATATCAGCTTTAAGATACATATCCATCTTGTTCTTGTCGGAATTCTTTCAAAGGTCAACTGGTATTGTAACTCGATCACGTGTAAGCATCATGTAATTCAGAATCGTAATGGTTCGTAGCTGTGCGAGAGAGCTGTCTTCGTCTCGTCTATAGGAGTTCTCGCGATAATTCACTGCACATAATATTGCCCACTCTTCTAGTACGAACATCAGAACGTCTTTGGTTGGTACACTTAAAGGGTTGGCAAATTTTTGAAAAAGCTGTCAAACTATAGCAATTAAAATCATCTTAGGGATGAGTCATTCACATGGATTAAGAATATTTCACTTAATGTGAAGAGAAACCAGTGCTCATTCTCTGGCCTGTGATATGGACGAGCATATGGACATGCCGTTCATCAACACCTGCACTCAGAAGTCCAGACAGTTAAGAAATCCAGATACCTAAAAACTTTCCTATACAGACATATCGTGTCTAGAAAAGAGAACAAGCCCTCGGTGGCTCAGTGGGATGATGCGTTCTTCTCCACGCTGACTATCACCCTCCAGATCAAAATTAGTCCACAAGATCATCTGTTTTCATCAATGATAAATGTATCCACAACCTGGCTTGTGACTGCTAATATAGAGAATCATGGCTTTAAGAATCTCTTTGTGCATGAGGGGTCCTAAATATGGAGGAAAGAAACATGTAAATATAAAATCAAAGAAACAAAAATGACCTTTGACCGTGTTAAAAAGAGGTCAAAGCAGGAGACGTAGATCCTTCAGTACTGGACGATTGGCTTAAACTAGTCAAATAGAAGCTTGTTCTAGCAATCCACTATCCACACATTAATATCTCCTAATTTCAAAACAAATTAATTTAAAACTACCCCGTATTAGAACAGTAATATCCCAAAACGTCCTGCACACAAATTTTAATAATTAAATTTGGTATGTTCCTTTGCGTTATTTTAGCTGAAACAGAATTTACGTTCTCAAGCAATATTTTAACCTGGTTACCGCGACATCAGAAATAACAGTTTTAAAGTGATTACGCAAGTTATATGGCGCATGAAAAGCGTCTTAACCACGTGGCCAGCACCCGACTAAAATTTTAATTTATATATGCACACATATCCAGTATTCATGTATCACTCGTTCAGGTGTGCACCACTTGTTTTGCCGTTAATAGAAGGTAGCTGTAGTTAGAAGTACGCATTCATTCCAACATTTATACTCTAAATTTCCCCCTTAAAGGTAAAATAAAACACCTTTTAAATAATATTATTTGTGTTTTCTTTTATCTTGATTTGCAGGGAAGCCACAAAGGGTCTGTGGTATATATTTACTAATATCAATGATTTTTACGTCGTTTTCATCCCTGATAGGAAAGTGGTTACCTTGAGAAGTATACCTGACAAACCCTCTGACTTACAATCACTATCTAATTGTAAATGCTACCACATTGGTCAAGAGCGAGTAGTTATCAGGGGTAATCCATTATTCGGCTAAGCCATGGAGGTCACGAGCTCGGGAGATATTCAACCTATTGACTGCCTCATGAATTTCTGGCAATTGTATACAGCCCGCCTGCCTTTACATGCAGAAAGGTCTCTGCTGGTATTAGAAAGAGACATTTTACGAGGAGGCGGCCGGCCTTCAACGCACGCTAAAAGAGAAACAAGGATCTAATACTAGAGAAATACCTTTGCGTTCAGGCCGGTCGTTTCCAGAGATGTTTCACTAAGCGCAGACTGCGTTTCATATACATTCCTTTTGGTTTATGGGAGAATTTATATACTTCTACGTGAAGTTTTGTGGTTTCTCCCGCACTCAGGAATAGGCCTTTACTGCATTTCATTTTCAGGATGATTTACCTTGGATATGTTCTATGTCTGATAGCAGGGGCTTACGCTCAAAGATATGTTTTATGGGTAAGGGTAAGACAACAGTCATTTCTGTGTCAAAATGAAACGATCATGTGTGGTAGGCTTCTAATTTTAATCTCGCAATGTTCACATTTTACTGCAATTTTCAGCAACTATCAGCAACTATCGCTTTGCTAGCTATACATCAAGCAGTCATAAAATAGGTCGCACGTATGATAGAAGTATTTCAGTCCGTAAGATATTTACTTATAACGCAATCTTAAAATTGACTGGACTCAGGAGCCTCTCACCAATCGGTGTGAGTTCATGTCCAGCACATGTTGGCTTCCTCTCCTCGCATAAGTGAAATATTCTTGAGTACGGCGTAAAACACCAATCAAATAAATAAATAAAATTGACTGGTACAAGAAACCGGGCAGATTAAGTAAAGTATCATCGAACCTATACGTTGCTACCAGAAAATATCTATGACTTCAATATTGTTTCGAGCTGGCGTTATGAAATATGAGGGGGCGTGACTGATTTCTCTCTCCTGGTTTACAGGTTACGATTTCATCTCGGCTGCTCCATTAGCCAGTGGAATGCGATTTATCGATCGTTCTGTCTGTATGTGGGGCATATGACGAATGCCCTGTACCCGTTGCACCCTGTTTTCTCTCAAATGTAACCTCTATATCTATGACACACCCACCAATTTGCCATTCTTGTGTAAGTATATATTTCATTCCATTAAAGTGTAATTCATAGAAGATATTGAATTGTACTTGCACGTAGTCCCGTCCTGAACATGTATATTTCACCCCAAAGCCGAATTCAGCACCCAATACAGTTGTCCAAAGTCAAAATATAACAGCAGCAGATTTAGTTCACATTGAATATACAGTTTTGCAGTTATTTCTGGGATCAGCCCAAAATTGAAGACTTGGCTTGATGTTTAATCTGGGGTTTAATCTTCAAAGAGTTTTGAACAACTGGGCCCAAAAAGTATGCGTGATAAACATCACTTGATAGGGATAGCCTTAGAATTCAGATTTGTACAGACTTAATACTAGTATTTATAGCTAATACACTTTCGAACAACGGCGTCCAGGGCCTTATTCCGGACTAGGTCTATTTGCAGTGTACGCTTATATATTTCAAGAAGACGTCAACATTCAGATCACATGATGACAACAGGCTATATATTAAGTCTAAGTCTAGAATTAATGTACACAATGCGAGGTTTAGGACAATCACGTGACATATTTAGGATGTTATACTGGAATTTGCCATCCTCAGTTTCTCGTTTGAATTTCGCACTGTACGTCAAATGGAAACGACTGTTACTCCGTTGCGCTAAAGCTGTATTTCATAGCCAAATCCTGCTTTTGTAGCTAAATCGTATATGTAAGCCTGTAGTGACCTTGGGTTTTGTGGGATTAGAATTTAACAATAAACGCATGTTGCCTTACTGTTAGGTAATTGCACTGGATTTTATTCTGTTTAAAATAATTTTTAGGCCTATTTCTATTTCCACAGGTTAGCAACGACTATCCTGTGTACCTATGGCTGGATTTTGTGACAGCCAGTCCTCTACCGTACCACAAGAGACCGGAAGTAAGTTACATCTCCAGATTTAAGCACGTTTAGGCAGAGGTGGCTAGCGTGCCAGCAATGGCCCAGAACCTCTCAACAATGTGGACGCTGTGAATTCAAGTCCAGCTCATGCTGGCTTCATCTCTTGCCGCACGTGGGAACGTTTGCCGTTAACCTGCCCATGTTCGTGGCTTTCCACCGGGCTCTGTCCGTTTTTTCCACACCATAATGCTGGCCGCCGTCGTATAAGGGAAATATACTTGGCTACGGCGTAAACACAAATCAAATAAATAAATTAACTAATTAAAGGAGCTCAGCTATTAGAGGAAAGTCGAAATGTGTTGAAATCTTCGAAAGTGGTAAAATCTTACAAGTTCAGCTCATTTTGACAAATTATAACTGCGATGCCATTACGAATCCAATAGCAAACCTAATCGGTTAAAATTATTTTCTTCTCAGTGACAAACCGCCTGGCATTTCAGCCATAAATTCAGGACAAAACGTTTCTCTCACAATCTTCCTTTGTCGCCTGAACTGTTAGTCAATCCAGTTGGGCGTCCAGTGACTTGTTTCTTTTAGATTATTTCATTGTTCTTCGTTGCCAACAGTCAAATCTTTCAATATCCATCGTTTTTCAGTGACGTCGATGAACTAATACTTGAAGGCATCTTCCAATCCGAAGCCCAAAATATAACATACCTCTGTCAAATTCATTATGGTTGGGGTGAATATCATTTATTTCACTATTGCGAGGTCAAATTCTTTAAAATATTCAAATTCTTTTTTTCTTAAATCTCTTGACTTAAAAGAAGTCTTTGTCTGCTACGTCAACATTTTGAGTTTATATAATCCCATTATGTAAAAATCAGATATGAACTTTAGGACGAAGTTACGAAGTTGTGGGTCCCTGTTCTCTATGCTTCGGAAGAGTTCCTGCTACTACCTGCATGTGTGTGCGTGATTTCAGTATATGGCTTTTCCATGTTTTACTTGAAACCGAAATCTCTTCCCCATTAACTTCTCTACGTATACGTTGAAGGTTTATTACCTGAAGAATTCTGTCTCTAAATCCTTCTTCTTTCCATACAGGCATCCCTCCATATATATATATATATTTAGGCCTGCAGTTCAGTCCTTAAATATCGGACGACCTTTGATGTTTTGCCAGATGTGCATTCTCTTGTAGCCAGGTATTCTCTGTCGTTGTTAATCACAGATGTAATTCGGTTGGTCTGACTCAAAGTCATATAATGTCGATATTATCAATGCAAACATACAATCATATAACAAAGTAGGTTCATTGCGGGCAAAAGCCATGTTTCTACAAACATTATTCAAGTAAGACCATTAACGCTGGACCAATCACCAGCGCGCATTGCCTCAACTGTCGGCTGACCTTATGAGGTTTGTCAGGTGATTTGACGCACAAATTCCGTCTATCAACATGGAGTTCATGATTGATACAGTAAATTCAAGATCTAGGCAATCTCTTCGTTCAGGCCTATTTCTACACTTTACACTAAGATTGTCAATCCTCGTGTTCGCACCACACGTGTGTTTTTTTTTCCTCACAAGAAAACGAACATTTCAGCAATAAAGATTTGCGTTTAACTCGAGGCTCTTGTTGGCCACAATATATTATAGTCCCAGATTCAACATACTACAAAATGAGCAGGGCTTCAGGTGATAAACAGTGCGCAGTCAACTCTTTGATGTTTTGCTGGCGCCATTGACGGCGCCAACATCTTCATTCAGAATAACTTGATTGTTCGAAAAGTCTCTCACCCGTCCTTCACCTTTCCGCTAAACCCACGGCCCTTTTCTCTCTTCAGAACTGTAATCATTTTATTAGACCTTAAAGCGATATTCATCCGCGATATTACTCATACGTGACCATGAAGGTTGAAAGAGTACATATTGTCCGCTCCGAGGCCCTTAATTGAAAAGTGGCAGATTTAATCATTTGATTGGCTCAAGTTCACAGCTGGCCAATGATTCAATGTGCTGAAATGGCGACATGAGAGAGGTAAAGTAAATTTAAGGATGATACAAGGTTTGCATCTACTGTGCCCATGAATATTTGGCTTGAATGGGCTTTATTAACATCGCTTTAAATATTATTTCTGTCATACCACCAGGGGGTCTCCTTGTAGTAGGCCGGATCCAAAACCAAAATGTTTATTCTATGTGCTTCACTTCCAGATCGAAGACACCAGACGCGACGCTCCACCCAGCCTTGTGACACTGACACCGAGCCGACTAGTATTTAGCCTATTCCTATTCTGTTGAGAGCCAAGCAAGGGAGTGCCAATATTCCCGATGTAATAGCCTTAACTATGACTTGACTCAGGACTGAACTCTCAAATCTGCAGTTTACGCTCTTTTCAGGAGGTAGAATGAGTGTCTAAAGAAAGGGTTTGGATTCGGAGTGATTAAAAAGCAGGAGAGACATTCTCCCAAAAGTCAGGTTCTTTTAAATGGAAAGAAATTCGCCAAGAAAAAAATAAAGGGATCGTACAAAGGATAAGTGGATTTCATCAACCACGGAAAAATATTGTAAACATATTTATGTAATATAATTAAAGACGTACTGCATACAGAGTAAGACCAGAGCAACAACGACAGTGTGGTAGCTAGCAAATGGTCACACGTAACAGGTGAAATACGGCCTCTTGTCAATTTACTTCAGTCAAGATATCATTCTAACTCTTCATGTAAATGCATAATAGTAGCCATTTGCTCGCCCGCCTAGCACCATGGTTTAAACGGAATTAGGTAAAAAACATATGCAGTGATTTTGATTCCAACTTATCCGACGTCACTGATCTAGAATGACTCAAAATGCGTTGTCGTCACATTTAACATACAATCACATTAAAACAATGCAAAGGGACCAGGCCTCGGGGATGCTTAGTCCACCAGAAGAATCCTGGTTTATACAGGAATACAATATAATTAAAGACGTACAGCATGGAGAGTAAGACCAGAGCAGCGACCACAGTGTGATAGTTGGCAAATGGTCGCACGCAACCGGTTAAATATGACCGCTCGTTATTCTACTTATACAAATAACATAGCCTACGAGCGCTTTTTGGGACAAAAAATATCATTGAAATAGTACAAAATGCAAGTATAAGCCTAAACTAAACACACAAAGTTCAGGCTGCATAGAGCGGTCCAATGTGCAGTCTGAGCATGAAAGAGGCTGTGAAACCTGGAAACACTAATCGTGATTAAAGAGGATATAGGCCTACAGAAGATATTTGGCGCTCATTTCATGTTCGCAAATCAAATCAATTTTTCTCCACATGACATGAAAAATAGCTAAAAATATTGCCTTTCGAAAAACACCAAAAAACAATAGCAAAAACTTGATTGAATTTGCACCGCTTTAATTACAATACCTTATCAAAATCGACTTCCCCATGCTACACCTTGTTTATCATACCCAAAATACAAATTATAGACAGGCTATAATGATTTCTATGTGTGGACAAATTATCGTTTCATAATGTTTTATTCTAGATCAGCGCTCCCTTTGCAAAAGTGGTCTACCCTGTGGGAGTGATCTCCCCTTCTTGGGGTGAGTCGACTGAGTTCTGATAATCTGTGCACCATCACATGGCAGGATTCATCCCTGTGGTGATATTAGCATATAGAAGACAGCGTGGATTCACTGCGGCTTTTCCAAAATTTTGTCTCTGGGAGGCAAGACTAGGTTTGGGTGAAAGAAATTTCCCACCCTCCTCTTCCCCGGGGGCGTGACGGTTTAAATGTTTGTCTTCAGTTTCCCTCTTTTTTAGCCCCCACCTCTTGCGGATTCTAACTTCATTTCATTTCCAAGTTTTACAATACTAAATTCATCTCTCTTTTTTTCTGTAAATAAATTCTTAATAAATGTCATTTTAAAAAAATGACCTTATTACACAATGAAATTGTTGTGGCACTTGTTTATTGTTCGATCCGCGAGTCTGATCAATTTTGTCTGCATATAAATACACTATACTGTTAAATTTACCCTATTATTTATTTATTTATTTGATTGGTGTTTTACGCCGTACTCAAGAATATTTCACTTATACGACGGCGGCCAGCATTATGGTGGGTGGAAACTGGGCAGAGCCCGGGGGAAACCCACGACCATCTGCAGGTTGCTGCCAGACCTTCCCACGTACAGCCGGAGAGTAAGCCAGCATGAACTCACAGCGACCGCATTGGTGAGAGACTCCAGGGTCATTACGCTGCACCGGCGCGCTAACCAACTGAGCCACGGAGGCCCCTTTAAATTTACCCTAGACGCAATGAAGCTGACTGATATGCACCCAAAACAACCTACTCTATAGAGATATTATCTGTATCAAAAAGATGACGTCAATATCGGCATGAATGTTTCTTGGTTAATGGGGTATTCGGATAGACAGAAATGGAGAGTGGTCTATGCCATTCAAACGTGTAATCCCTGCATGAACGGTGATTCTAAGTAAGCTTTAAAATTAAGTTACATGTATTTGCAGAACAAAACAAATTAGGACAGACATCGCTCATAGAATTATTTTCCTTGTATTTTGTTTTATTTATGAAAATGAACATACACCATGTGTGTTTTAAAAATTCATCCATAATGAATATAAAAAAAGTCCATTTTTCATATTTAACAATATTCTCCTTGACTGTACGAAATGTTTATGGGAAAACAATCCCCTTCGTAGGTAGATTTCAACAGCTCAACCTTGGGGCAAGTCGGGTAATTTTTCAACCAATCAGCCGGAATTACAATTAAAAGTTAATAAAAGCATAACCTCATAACAACAACATTTAATGTGAGAACAACTTGGCGCACATATATCGGGTGAGTCAAAAGAAAAGTATAACCTTTTTAAATTTGCAAATTTATTGGTATCTTAAAAGCAACACATTAACATAAATCTACTTAAAAAATAATTAGGTTTCATAGGAAAAAGCTTCATGTAAAGGTATTAAGCCGCTATTACCTAATGCAAGCTAGAACTAACATCACAACATCTCTTATCTATTAAAAGCTATAGCTTCAATCCCTTGTAAAGAGAATTTGGACAATACAGTTCAATTAGTTTTGTACTAGAGCAAGACAAATATAAAGATTTAAACCCGGCTTAACTTTTAATACACTTCTGAACAACGTTCTTCCACCGATAAAAATGACCTGAATATGGTGTTAAACGACAATCAAATAAATCAATACGAAAGGCTACAATACGTCAAAACATCATACATACAGGTGGTGCATATACGAAGTAATACCTTCTATAATGGGAACATTTCATCATGCTGTTGTAGTCTAGCAGTTTCAACATAGTCAAACCACAGAACTTGTGACCTCAATGAACAAAATTATGTGTAAAGCCATATCACAGGCAAAACAGTAAATAATAAAGAGTAAAATATTTTATGCAAAATAAAACTGAGTACAATGAAAAAATGAAATCAGACTTTGTTTAGAACAAAATCGTTGAGCAATTTCACTCAGACCCGAGTTTCTTTGAAGACAATATCCATTTCTGCCTGAGACATGATTCTGTGCTGTGGAGATATCGCAGAACGGAGAAACCTAAAACAGAAATTACCAGCAGACAGAAAGTGGTATATGAACAATAGAGGAAAATTACACTTGTGCAGATTGGTGCAAATCAGAAGTATTGTAACTTCAAGATCAAATATAAAAAAGAACAATGACTTGGCCATTTGAAGTCCACTGGCCTTGACTAATCAGGGGCATGCTGAACCTTACTGTTTCTTTATTTATTTCCTTGGTGTTTTCCACCGAACTCAAGAACTTAGTTTGCGCAGCAGCATGCAGTACGGTGCGGTACAGACCACACTTAAACTCTCCATGCACAAAGTCAATCAAATGTTCACTCTTTAGGTGCGGCATGTAATGGTACAGAACATTATAATTATGATCTATAGTATTTTAAATTATATGGTACCCAAATGACTCACGACAGCAAGCAAAACCACTCATAAACATTTCATTTATACGATGGCGGTTATTTTAAGGAAAGAAAACAACCGACCTTTGGTAAGAAACTGACGAACATTCCCATATGTGACATATGTATGCATGTACCACACTCCTGTTAAAAAAGTTAAAACCATCGCAGGAGACACCGCTTGGCGATATTAATACCTGCCACGCCTAAGGGCAATGGTAGACAGCATTATGGTAGGAGGAAACCACGCTAACCCATTACCATCCACAGCCAAGATCATCCACTGCTAGTAGACCTGCCCACATACGAAAGGGGAGGAAACCAACATGCACTGGACATGAACTTACAGGGTCCATGGGTTAGCACTAGTTAATGAAGCATGTCCATTCACTTACTTCTCTATAATGTCATCCAGCCATTGTTTGTGGACCAGACCAGTAAGCCAGCCTGATTCCCCCCGTTTGACATCCAGAGCTTGTAGTCCAAGTTTGCAGCCGAGCAGAGCCCCAGCTATAGCTCCATTGGTGTCAGCATCCCCTGCCTGTAAGCAATTGTGAAAAGTATCTGACAAAGGCAAAACATCAGCGATAACCTGGTTTTTCTCAGTTTTTAAACTGCAGCAAGAAATGACAAAAAGTTGGTCATGCTTTTATAAATGAAGAAACTGTTCATATTTATTCCTTGATTTCACATTCTACGCAATAACATCTCGATCATACAATAGTGATCTTCTTTACAGGTGGTGGAAAATGGCAAGAACCTGAAAGAAAACACTGCAGTTGGTCAATAAACCTTAAAATGCTCACAGTTTGATCCAGATTTGAATTTCTGATTTCTCGACTGATATTCATCTCTTAACAGAATCCACTAGATAATGAGGACAAAAGGTTCAACTGGTCACCCTTGTCACTTTTTATACATACAAGGAAATACAAATTGGAAATTATATCCACGCTTTCTAAACACCCCCTGAACAGGACTGTCTAGTCTGTTTCTTATGTAATAAATTACTTTCTTCAAGATTACCTTTCATAATCCATTCCATAACTGAAGCCTATCAGATTATCAGCTGAATGTACCAAAAACAAACAAACTGAAAAGAATTCATTTGTGATAACCAATATGATTTAATTAAGGGGAAAATGTAACTAGCCAAATGATTTTGGCATTACTAACCTCCATAACCAAACTCTGCATTGCTACCTCAAAGTTTTTTTGTCGGAGGGACCAACAACCACTGCCAAGGCATTTGTATGTGTAGCCAATTGAATTGGGAGCACCGAGATGCAAGTCTTTGAGGCGTTTGCTGTCGTGGAAAACATACTTTCTCAACTCCTTTTCTTTTTCTGCTTTGTCATCCAAATCCTTGAAATCAGTACAAAAAGGTACCAAAATTTCACACTTAATGAATTGTACTGATCAATATAACACAAACATGAAAAAAAAGAATTCAAAGTGAATTTACACAGTAAGTGGTAAAATTTCAAGACTTGTATATCCATAGTTACCCATAGTAACCCATAGTCCATAGTACCTTGAACACATGCTGAACTGCATTCTCAAATGCTTCCTTAAGAATTCCTTCGACATCATATTCCTCCTTAGATGCATTAAAATACTTAGTTCTTTGCAGCATGAGGGCAATTGCTGTTGTAGCCACCACACAGGAAGCCTGACACCTAGGAATTTCGATGTAGAAAGAAAATGAAGGCAGATTAAGGACATAGCATATTACTGCCATAAAAATGTCAAAATCCATTGGGGGTATAAATGCTCACCAAAGCCATTATGTATCTTACATTTACTTTTTCGCAGTATTAAAATAAGAATTATAGCATACAGGTGTAAACAACAATGATGGAAGCAAATAAGTCTTCTATATTTTCATGCAGAAGTTATTTTCTTTACAGAAAACTATTTTGCATGAATCTCTCACACTAAGCTTACAAGTGAAGCAATCATCCCACATTCACCTCAGGAATGGCCAGCTTAAATATCCCTGTGTGATTTAAAGTAACTGCAGCTTAAACATATTTACCTGGGATCAAAATGTGTCACCTTGCATACCTCCAGGGTATTCTGTGTGACTTCTTCTAGGTCATAAAAATGGAGGGCACCCAGCACAGATGTCCTCATGATGCCCCCATTGGGAGCGACTTCACACCCTCTCTCTCTCCAAACAGCCTCGGCAGCCTGCAACACAATCAGCAGTGACAAGAAATGTTCTCTGTGAATATGTAAAACCAGAACAGCAATGACTGCGTGATGGCTTGCAAATGGTCATCTGGTATCAGGTAAAATACAGCCTCCAGTTACTTCACCCAGTCAGGATTTTATTCAGACACCTATTTCCATGACCACCTATGTTGTTTACGATGACCACCCATGATGATCACAACCCAGGTGCTGCTCATCACGACCACCCAGATGCTTCTCATTGCAACTCAGAAGCTGTTCACCATGACCACCGCCCAAAATTTGCTCAGAAGCTCTTCATCATGACAAATGCTGATCATTATGACCACCCAGATGGGGTTCATCATGATTGACCATCCAGACAGTGTTCATCATGATTGACCATCCAGACAGTGTTCATCATGATCGACCACCCAGACGGTGTTCATCACGATCGAACAACCAGACAATGCACACCATGTCCACCATTTTCTTATACAGAGATCACAGGTTGTAGATGTCCTGTATCAAGACACACACATTTTCATGACCACCCAGATGGTGTCAATCATGACCACCCAGGTGCTGCTCATCATGATCACCACTCAGAGGCTGCTTATCATGACCACTACTCAGAAGCTGCTCATCATGACCACTGTTCAGAAGCTGCTCACTATGACCACTACTCAGAAGCTGCTCATCATGACCACTACTCAGAAGCTGCTCACCATGACCACTACTCAGAAGCTACTCATCATGACCACTACTCAGAAGCTGCTCATCATGAACACTACTCAGAAGCTACTCATCATGACCACTACTCAGAAGCTACTCACCATGACCACTACACAGAGGCTGCTCATCATTACCACTACCCAGAACCTGCTCACCATGACCACTACTCAGAAGCTACTCACCATGACCACTACTCAGAGGCTGCTCATCATGACCATTACCCAAAATCTGCTCACCATGACCATCGCCCAGAAGCTCCTCATCATGACCATCGCTAATCATGACCAACCAGGCACTAATCATCTTGATCATCCAGAAGCCTCTCATCACAATCACAACTGCTCACCATGACCACCCTCATGCTGCTCATCAAGATCACCACCCAAAATCTGCTTGCCATGACCACCCTCATGCTGCTCATCATGATCACCACCCAAAATCTGCTCACCATGATCACCCACATGCTGCTCATCATGATCACTACCCAAAATCTACTCACCATGACCACCCACATGCTACTCATCATGATCACACTGAATCAACTTATCATGACCACCCACATGCTGCTCATCATGATCAGCACCCAAAATCTGCTCACCATGACCACTGTCAGGAACCTGCTCACCATGACCATCACATATCATGACCACCCAGGCACATCATGATCATCACCTGCAAGCTGCTCACCCACAAAATGCTCACCATGACCACCCTCATGCTGCTCATCAAGATCACTACCCAAAATCTGCTCACCATCGCCACCCACATGCTTCTCATCATGATCAGCACCCAAAATCACCATGACCATCACTGCTCATCATGAAAATCGCCCAGAAGCTCACCATGACCACCCAGGCACTAATCATCATGATCATCACCTGCAAGCTCCTCATCATGATCACCCAGAAACTGCTCATCATGATCACCCAGAAACTGCTCATCATGACCACCAAGAAATTGCTCATCATGACCACCCACATGCTACTCATCATGATCACACGGAATCAACTTATCATGACCACCCACATGCTGCTCATCATGATCAGCACCCAAAATCTGCTCACCATGACCACTGTCAGGAACCTGCTCACCATGACCATCACATATCATGACCACCCAGGCACATCATGATCATCACCTGCAAGCTGCTCACCCACAAAATGCTCACCATGACCACCCTCATGCTGCTCATCATGATCACTACCCAAAATCTGCTCACCATCGCCACCCACATGCTTCTCATCATGATCAGCACCCAAAATCACCATGACCATCACTGCTCATCATGAAAATCGCCCAGAAGCTCACCATGACCACCCAGGCACTAATCATCATGATCATCACCTGCAAGCTCCTCATCATGATCACCCAGAAACTGCTCATCATGATCACCCAGAAACTGCTCATCATGACCACCCAGAAATTGCTCATCATGACCACCCACATGCTGCTCATCATGATCACCACCCAGAAGTTGCTCATTATGACCACTACCCACATGCTGCTCACTGTGATCACCACCCAGATGCTGCTCACCATGGCCACCCACATATTGTTTATCATGACCACTACCCAGATTCTGTTCTCCATGATCACAAATATTCTGTTCTCATTGATCACATACATTCTGCTCTCACTGATCACATAAACTCTGTTCTCATTGATCACATACATTCTGTTCTCATTGATCACATACACTCTGTTCTCCATGATCACAAATATTCTGTTCTCATTGATCACATACATTCTGCTCTCACTGATCACATAAACTCTGTTCTCACTGATCACATACATTCTGTTCTCATTGATCACATACACTCTGTTCTCCATGATCACGTACATTCTGTTCTCATTGATCACATACATTCTATTCTCATTGATCACATACATTCTATTCTCATTGATCACATACATTCTGTTCCGCATGATCACATACATTCTGTTCTCATTGATCACATACATTCTGTTCTCAATGATCACATACACTCTGTTCTCCATGATCATGTACATTCTGTTCTCATTGATCACATACATTCTGTTCTCCATGATCACATACATTCTATTCTCATTGATCGCATACATTCTGTTCTGCATGATCACATACTTTCTGTTCTCATTGATCACATACATTCTGTTCTCAATGATCACATACATTCTGTTCTCAATGATCACATACATTCGGATCTCCACGATCACATACATTCTGTTCTCCATGATCACACACGATTCTGTTCTTTATGACCATACAAAATTCTCTTTAAAAAGTCAAGTTAAGAAAAACTAAATGAATCTTATCTAATACAACAGTTTCTCAATGTCCTCATATTCTTCCAAAACTATTACATTATTAGTGAGTTTCTCAGCAAATTATCAACAAAAGGTCATGATTAGCTGCATCTATGCAGTCAAAATGAGCTTACCACACAGAGGACATGTGCTGGTAACTTTGAACCAAGCTGAGGAGCTCAAAGAATCTGTATGCAGAGGCGAGATAAGTCGCAAGTGACTGCATTTATAGAACTGGAAAACCCTGGATTTACATGTGAGAAGGGCACTGATACTATTTGGATTTTGGTGGAACACACTTCATTGATGACATTTTTGCAGGGCAATCCTTTACAACTATCCATTACATGTAACCTAGACCTACGTGGAAAATATGAGTAAACTGGCTATTGTCTTTTATCTTTAAAAAAGATCTTCTAGCTTAAAGCTCCATGAAAACTTGGCCCTTTTTATCTAGCAGGTAAGCATGTAAGATTAGACGAAACACTAAACAAATATATTTTTAAAGACAACCCACTATTCATCAGCACTAAACAGTACAAAAGACATTTAACACAGCTTTTCACCTTGTGAGGTTCTTTTAAGAAGATGGATTTGTTGATCACTTGACAAGTAGTCATGCCCATTCCCATTCCAGCAAAATCTCCCAACTCCCTAAAGCCTTCCTCCCTCCATTTCTTCAGACGAGAAGCAAAGTCTTGAGCCATTACCTACATGTATTGGATAAAAAGTTGACCTATGACCATTACAACGGGATCAATGTACATGATACGGTCACACATGTGCCACACACCATAAAGATTTCACCATACGCAAATTGGTCAAGTTCGTGTTAATTTGAATTTGTGGAGTTAGTGCAAGTTATAATAACTTAGTAGAAAATACAATGCATTAAACAACTGTTTTACATGATCTAATACGGTACTTCTATAAAGCAGATATATCACTATAAGTTATATTAGTATTATTATATTAATATTTAGTGATATACATGTATATCAAAAAAAAAAATGCAGGCAAAAGCAGTACCATACAAAACAAACATAACTGCAAACAATTAACCACTGCAGGTAAGCATTTACAAAGTGAATGGGAACTAGTCAGACATACATGTAGAGTCAAGATCCTAAGTACCCCGGGAACTAGTCAGACATACATGTAGAGTCAAGATCCTAAGTCCCCCGGGAACTAGTCAGACATACATGTAGTCAAGATCCTAAGTTCCCCAGGAACTAGTCAGACATACATGTAGAGTCGAGATCCTAAGTCCCCCAGGAACTAGTCAGACATACATGTAGAGTCAAGATCCTAAGTCCCCCAGGAACTAGTCAGACATACATGTAGAGTCAAGATCCTAAGTCCTCTGGGAACTAGTCAGACATACATGTAGAGTTAAGATCCTAAGTCCCCTGGGAACTAGTCAGACATACATGTAGAGTCGAGATCCTAAGTCCCCTGGGAACTAGTCAGACATACATGTAGAGTCAAGATCCTAAGTCCCCCAGGAACTAGTCAGACATACATGTAGAGTCAAGATCCTAAGTCCCCTGGGAACTAGTCAGACATACATGTAGAGTCAAGATCCTAAGTCCCCCGGGAACTAGTCAGACATACATGTAGAGTCAAGATCCTAAGTCCCCCAGGAACTAGTCAGACATACATGTAGAGTCAAGATCCTAAGTCCCCTGGGAACTAGTCAGACATACATGTAGTCAAGATCCTAAGTCCCCCGGGAACTAGTCAGACATACATGTAGAGTCGAGATCCTAAGTCCCCCAGGAACTAGTCAGACATACATGTAGAGTCAAGATCCTAAGTCCCTCGGGAACTAGTCAGACATACATGTAGAGTCAAGATCCTGAGTCCCCCGGGAACTAGTCAGACATACATGTAGAGTCAAGATCCTAAGTCCATAAACTTTAAAAAATGCTGTTCTGCAGCATATAAATGTATTTCATACTGGGTGTACAAATTGGCAGAGTGTGTTTGTTAAGCTTCAGCTGAACATAGTGTTTCTTCATTTCTTTGATAATTTTCAAACAAATTTGTGCCAAATAGATTCAAGTTTGAGCCGTAGTCCTCCATTTTTGTTTACAGTGAGACTTTCTGTCAAAGTTACTTCCTTCACACCACATTTAAATCATTGACTGCTCCTGTTATGCAAAGCATGAACTAGGTATGAATGAAGATAAATACCTTAAAAAATCATAAAAAAAATAATAACAAAGTACTTCTGTGACTTGTATTTACTTTTCCTCGGTTGTCAACCGTGGACTGCATAATGAGAATCATTTGGTCAGAGTCATCGGTCCAGTCTCCCACTTTCCACCGCATTCTGTGCATATCTGGAATCTTGTCTGTGTATGCCAAGTTGTTTCCTTTCCCATAGGTCTGCAAACAAAGGCAAATCCAGTTCATTATGAAACTAAAAAGTTGGTGAAATAAAAGCAATATATCTACTTTGTTGTTACTGCAACTGAAAGGAACTAGCAAGCCACATCTTCTGGGTCAGACAATAATCTGTTAGTAATTATCATAATGGTTTTACATACAGCTGTGTAATCTTAATTGAATTGACAAATCACTACAACTTTTTTATATATGGTTACCATTTGATTTTAATCAATCAGCTGGTAATCTGCTAATCTCCTTTTGAAAAAAAAACATCTAATATGGAGCCATAAGTAATCCATGTGAAGCTGCTGTGACAGAGCTAAATATATGACCATGAGTACACCACATATGAAGAGGACTATGATCAGTGGTGTGTCTGGCAATCAATGGCATATATTCTAGACATGAACTTAGTCGTTAAAACTGTGCATACTAGTTTTGTCATAAATGCTCTAAATTAACAATACAATGATGTATTACGACTCTTTTCTGCAAACTGAACTAACATAGTCTATTTTCAAACTTAACTAAATACACTTATCTCTGGGCTATATCTGCAGCACACACCACCTGTCTGACCTATATGGCACAGATAAATGATAAAAGGAGAGACTACATGATAAGCATTGTTATATGTTACGAGACTTCAGTTCATTCACCACTTTATCTTAAACGTACTTCTTGGGCTTCAGCTTTTGACATAAACTCTGTCAACAGTCCCAAAGCATCTCCAATGCAGTTTCCATAGATAACAGCTCTGATCTGCTCCTCTATGGTGCCAAGACTCTGAAGTAATCAATTGATCACAAAGTGATTCACAATGCAAGCAACAGACATTCACTGATTCAATTTTTTTTTCCACTTTTAAAACATATGTGATTACCCCAATTCTTCTAAAATTTGGGACAGATATTAGTAGTGCTGAAAGTGGAATATTACATTTCTTTACCAGCCTTTTGGAAAAGTAAAGATATGAGTATGTTGTTCATTAGATGGTCTAACCATGTGAGAAAAAGAAACTCAATATTCCTGCTACAATTATGTATATATTGGCTAAAATGAGTAGACTAGGTATCCCAAAAATTAGCAGAAATAGGGTAGTTAATCAGGTATATGGGTGGAAAAATCTAGGCAGATCACGTGGGAAATCATCCGACCTTGGTCAGTACCTAACGTTTATAAAGCTAGCTGAGGCTGGATTTGAATCGGCAACCTCATTACCTCTGGTCACAGGTAGGTGAGCTTTTCCCCTTGCCTCGCCTTCCACCTCCCCATACACCAAAAGTACTTAATTGCAGTTCATAATTAAGGCAGCATAGAAAGCCTGTGCCATGTCATTATGGCATTTCAAGGTACATGTGATGATTGCATGTGACAGTTTTGATTGTAGAGTATCTCAGCAACAATGTTTTTGCACTGTGTGACAACCTCATGATGCATCCATGTATCTGTAGTCAGGGACAATATAAGTAGGTGAAACAATTTACTAAACTGACATGCACTGAACGCACTAAATGCACTGAATTTGAAGTAAAGGACAATCACAGTCTTCATTTCTGCTACACTGATGACACCATATGGAGAACAATAATCTTGTCTAACATGAATGAGTTACTCAGACAGTAACAGCCATTCCACACATTCCCCTACCAAGGACATGTGAGTATCACTGGACAAATATGGAAAAAGTTGTGATGACAAACAAAAGCTACTGAGATACCCCAGTCCTGTATAGTTTCCAGTATATCCAGAAGAATAAACCCTGTTAACTGATACATGTACTGAACAATCTGATACCAACTTCCATTTTCCAGGCAGTGTGGGATGATGATGAATGTTTTTTCATTATACAATACAGCATGTGTGTGGGAGTGTCCATGTTTGATGTGTGGAAGATGGACAGGCGATGTAACTACTCACAACTGATTAATTTCCTTTATTTATTTGTTTATTTGATTGGTGTTTTACGCCATACTCAGGAATATTTCACTTATACGACAGCAGCCAGCATTATGGTGGGAGGAAACTGGGCAGAGCCCTGGGAAAACCCACGACCATCTACAGGTTGTTGGAAGACCTTCCCACTTACGCACAATTGTTCAAAACTACATTCACATATAAGTATAAAGCTATGCATGGTGCCATCTGTCATGGAGTATCCTATTAGTTATTCACCACAGTTTCAATATAGGCCTACTCCTAACATTTATGCTCCACATAAGGTAAGCTTCTCAAAGAAAAGCCAACCATACTGGAACTACCTTATAGCCTTACACTCGATAATTTCATTAGCTCTGAATTTGTAGCTCTTTGTCCATCAATATACAAAATAGGAGAGCTGCAGCTGTATCTAATAGTCTTTCTCGCACAGAGGATGGCAGCTAGATTTGCTGACAATCAGCTGGATGTGAAGTAAGGATAGCTCTTTAATGTACAAGGTACTTTAAGATTTGAATTTCGACAGGCTGCTAGCTGGTTAATAAAGAAAAACAATATAAAATGAAATAAAACTTTTTGAATACCGGTAGGCCTACTTATCTGCGTATTGCCTCCCATATGTAAATAATATGCATCATCCATGTAGGCCTACTGGTATGATAAATTGTCTTGTTTAGGCTATCCTCCTGTCAAGTTTTATCAGAGAGGTACAACAAACCAGCTGCGCAGCGTCTGGCTCTGTGGTTAACTCTTCAACATGGGCATCCGAAACCGATCAAGCTCATGGCCATCGCTATGCTAATGCTATGCTTTAACTACAGACTAGGGTATGGGTATTTCAAAACAGCTGTTCCCACTGATTTCTAGTCTATGCATCAGGAGATTGTTCAATTTTGAGTCTGTTTAGTATTTCCATTAACTTACACCTGTCGAATGCTTGGCCATATCGCTTGGTTAAAGGTGAAACTCCACTGAAGCCCTTTGGCTACATTTAACAACACAGGGTGTCATGAGAAGAGTACTTCCGTTCCCCTGGTGGATGTAGGCTGACGAGTACTGTTGGTACTGTTGGAGAAATGTTATTTTCTGCCATTACTCATTTTGTTGTGACGAGTAGAGCGGCGCGTACACTGGTACATTGCCCGTATAATAGTAGGCCTACGTAGACCCAAGCCTATTGTAAGCCGTTTTGATATTTATTCTCGAATTATAAATATGTGCTGATTCTTCGGTTATTGTGCATATGCAAAGTTTTTTATGCATATGGATAAATTTGTACATATATACAATTCTCTTGTACATATGTGCAAATAAAACTTTTGTGTTTTTATTTATGTTTTTTATATAGTTTTTTTTTGGCCAATAGTTACACATGTAGTTGTCTATATAATTATTTTGCACATATTCATGCAAATAAAACTTTATTTTATATATTACAAAATAGTTCCACATATGAACAAGGAATTGCAAATATATGTGAAATAAACCTTAATTCGTTTGAACATATGTAAAAATCGTTAAATAAAAATGTATTTCACATATATGTAGAAAGGATTTCAACGTATAAATAATTTTACATACAGGCCGGGTATGTCTAAATAAACCGACATATGTACAAATAACTGCACATATGTGCAAAAGATTTGGACATATGTATAATTCAAGCATATAAATAGCAAACGGCTTACCATATCGGCCTCGATAATTTTATTTTATTTATTTATTTATGTTCTTTTTTTTTTTTTTTTTTTTGCCTTTTTTCTGAGTATTTATATCATCTCAGTTAACGTCGCGTAGAATTCACGTGCAGAGCAGGACAAAGCTGTCAAATAACACTTCATATTCCAAATAGCTCAGTTCTCAGTGGGCTAGCTATTGAGCATAGGCCTAGCTAGATCTGATGTGTTCCAGGTAGCTTTCAGAAATAATTTGGAAGCTCAGCTGGAAACATGACATATCCGTCAGTCTACCTCATAAGTGTTCGACAATTTTACAATACTATTGAGCCACGTTATACGTAGTGCGTACATGTAGATCTATCTACTATTAAAAGCATATGGCCTGCTTCCTTGCTAGATATTACAATCCCGTGTCAGTGTTGCTGTACAAATTTTTAAACTCATGAGATTAAAACTTCCACGTAGAATTTCTATGAAAATAAGAACAAAAGAGACCACAAAATTAATTTGATGAAAAATCGGCACATATATAACTGTTCCTCTTAACCTTGTCTCCCAAGGGCTCTGTTCTGTTTCCTCCCACTACCATGCTGGCCTCTGTCGTAAAAATTTAACTTGAGAATTCAAAATTTTACTATGGACTTCTATTCTTAACGTACAGTTACATGCTATAATTTACTTAAAACGGTTATTGTGGGAGTTCTACATCTTTGTGTTCGGTTTTAATCTGCAGCGGATTTTTAAATAATTTAAGTTAGTGATTAAACAAATATATTGTTGTGAATTTCCTAATGTTGCAAAATTTAGTCTCCGCCTCCTCTTGCATGAGTTTAGCTGCAATCAGATTGTACTCTTACCAGATTGTTCTCACACATAGACACATAGTCCATAGACACAGTCCCTTTCCAATTCAGCATCTATATAATTAATTTAGTTAACAAAACACTATAGCCGAGAATGAACCATGTGGCTTCTTTAGTGGCTTGTACAAGGAGGCTTGAGCGAAAAGTGATACACAAAGTGACATTTTGTGTTAACATTTGGCCTTGAGCGTCGAGAGTCGTCGCCATTTTAGTGTAAAAATATATGTCGTGGATCTCTATATCTTCTCGTTCACGGATAAATGGGGCGACTATACGCGACATCAGGATAATTTACAACACAGAACATTCTCTTCCGGCCATTGTCTTACACCTGCGCATAACTGAAAACATTTATGTTATTTAGATACAATATGAAAATCAACATTGCCGTAAGCAATAAGCCAAACTGATGGCCTGAAGGCGACATTTCAAGTGGTGTGGGGTGGATTCGTCGCCTTTTCAAAACCCTTCTGCACACAGCTCGTGCCAAAGTGAGATATTGGCTCATAAACCACACCATTTAAAATTTGATTGGCGCGGTTCTCTGCCTTTCTGCTCTATGACGCAACACCAAAATATTTCATGTACAACGTGATTACGCAAATATAGCGCGAATCAAAGTTTGACGAAAATATTGGGTCGTCGAGTTGCACCTGGTACAGCTGGGCGGAGTGGTTAACGGCGGGATGGGCGCAATGGTCTTAACATGCAGATAGACACATATGGAATATTTAGACACATTATCATAATGTGTGGAACACATTAACGGGGGAACTGAAATATTATTTCAGAAGAGATGCATTTGATCATTATCATGATAATTATTTCAACGGGTTCTGCAATAGCAATTATTTCAACAGAATTGTAGTTGCGACTGTGCATATCCTCTCTCCTAGATATCATCGTTTTCTCGCCGTGCATGGTTCAAACTTGACCAAAAGTTTGACCAACCTTGGCCATAGACGTTATGGTCCAGGGACCCCAGAATCGGCCCCAGAGAGGTACGATAAGAAAGTTCAAATTTCAAAATCCCAGTACAATTCTGTAAATTTCCAAATCAGAAGTATAAATCTTGGTCGAAGCACACATAAACATTATATGGCCATAAAAAAATGATTGTAACCCGCCAAAAATGCACTCTCCATCAAAAACGCCAATGGTTCGTTCAAACGAGACGCTGTGTTTATATAATTTACATAATGAAGATCCGCGTTAACGAGAAAATATCTTTACTGAAACTTTCATGTGTGTATTTCTACGTGTTATCAAAGTTTCGTTTTGGTTAACGTTTGTCTTCATATGTAAAATATGAACTTTATAATCAATTTTATGATCAATTTTGTCAAGTATAAAATGCGTATTTCTGCCTTAGCCTTTCGGACATCCTGCATAGTACAGTGGTCAAACGAAGTCGCAGTAGAGAACAGGTTGCACCTTAAGGAAGAATTCGAATCTTGGCGGCAATCTTTTTCTTTCCTTGGAAACATACTTTTGTGGGAGTAATGATACGGGCCGCTTAGTGTTAGATATGTGTTATCTTCAATTAGAATGATTAAGATACTGTATTACGTAACATTTGGCAACTATAGCGAAATCATACGTGACTGCTGGTTGAGAGCGCGTGATTCTCTGGCTATCATTAACATTAACATGTTAAGCGTAGCGGAAGTATAACGCTGAAAGTTACATTTGTTGTATATTTGTTTAATTGATTGGTTCATAACAAGAATTTGTCGGAAAGTTACATTTGTGGTGCAGTGATTTTCACAATTCTACAGTGTCTAACGTTGAAAAAAATATCTGTCAATGTCACAATTTTTCGATTTTATGACCTGTACATCGTCTCAGTGCATGTTTGGAGCGTTGTAAGTCAGATGCTTGTCAAATAAGAGGAAATAAGAGCAAAACAGAACTGAAAATAAGAAGTAGCCTTAATGAGTGTGTCAGTATCTGTCACTCACAACTACATTCATTTTCACTGCTGGGGCCAATTCCCCGCCTTACCATACCAGGTCCTTTGTAGAATTTTTGCAAATATGTTCTAGCCTAGGATACATCTCCGCATGGAATACACTTTTGAGAAGAACTGTAAGTTATATAGTCGCTGACATTAGATGCAGTTTTCCTCAGAGTTTCAATGTATTATACATTCTGTGCTATATACTTCTCTGCTGTGTAAAATCAGCTCATGCTGACTTCCTTTCCGGCCGCACGTGGCTCTGCCCGGTTTCCACCTACCAATAATGCTGGCCGCCGTCGTATAAGTGAAATATTCTTGAGTACGGCGTAAAACACCAATCAAATAAATAAATAACTTCGCACACGCATACACGTGTTAGGAAATAAGACCATAAGGCGACCAGGCCATAGGATTTCTCAGCCACACACACACACACACATATATATATATATATATATATATATATATATATATATATATATATATATATATATATATATATATATACAAACAGGTTATATTTAAAAGGGTTATAGGTATTATAGCCAATCTGAATAAAGACTAATTTAACTGTCTGATATGTTGTCAAATAATCTTTCGTTCATATCACAAGTAGGACCTGATATAGCTTTTCGGGTCAGTCTTGTCGATGACACAATAAATCGAACGATAACGCATGGCATAGAGAGAGCTTGCATTATAGGAAGGCTTTTAAAAAATCAATGATTAATGCTTCAATGATTAATAGAGGCGCAAATCATTTCTAGCGTATATGTACCGTAAGTACCGTTATTAACTTGTAGTGCTATTCTTGGTGATACAAAGCTAGAATCGACAAAATTTATTTCAGGGGTTATAGCCACGTTCTTTAGATGGGTTGTCGTACTTTGCATAATAGAGCAGGATAATTATACAGATATAAATATAGACAGCAACGCTGACTCGCTGTATGGAATGCACGCCATGTCAAGGACACCAGACACCCACCCCTCCAAGTCATAGTATATGCTGACATCTGGTCGACTAGTTTAGACTGTATTTCCTTGGTTTGTATCCCTTTATGCCCAGAGCCAGGCAAGGGAAGAATCACGATTGTCAAGTTTGACAGAAAAGACAAGAAATAATTTAATCCCTGTTGTTATTTCGGAAGAAGAGTGTAAGCACACCTAAAAGGTGACAGACAATATATTCTGATGGGCTTGGTGCATGTAACTCTGTACATCAGCATTCGACCTGGAATTCTTGCGAGGTCATGGGATATGCCATGATAGAGAAACAGAAAACACGACGTCCCGTGCCCAAGGCACATATGCATGGCTAATATGCAGAACAGGGTTCGGGTTCGCGGGTTATGGAAATAGCACGCGCCCGATTGGTTAAAATTTGTAACATGAGGCGTTTTCAGTATTCTTTCTGAGCCTTATGTAAAAGGTAGTTATGCAAATCGGGCCCTGCATTTCTTCAAATACTAAAAGTATTCAAAGGGATACCCGTAGATGATGTTTACGGGTACCCTCCAGTATCCAGATTGTCTTGATCTCTACTAGTTTTCGGAGCTCACTCCTGATCACCTGACCACCGTTGGTTAAACGAAAAAATCTTTTATGCAAATAATCAGAGTTAATCACATGGCCTGTCAGCTATCTCATGTTCAAATTCCACTTTAAAAAAATTGTCTGTAACCAGTGTGTTAGGCATGACAGGGGGAGCAAATGAAACACCATAGAATGCGCTTGAATTCCATCATCTCTCACTCACTCTCTTGCCCGACTTGCCCCCTACTATGTGTATCTGCTCCACGAAATTTCTTACCCAATCTGTGGTAATTCTCAACGTAAATATTATTAGATTCTTCCGATAAAATTCACAAATAAACATTTTTATGAGTTCTGCGATGCAATTTAAGTTATCCTTTTGTGTTAGAATCTTCAGGTCCCGTAGAGAGGCGAGCGAGCAGGTGAATTCCTGTCCAGCTGATTGCTTTGACAAGGAGTGGAGAGGAACCTCTTGACCAGATTCTTTTCAAACCTAGCAATTATATAAAATCTGAACTGAGAAATCCGTTTCCATTTCACTTAGTTTTGATGTAACAAATTTCCTAATTTTAATCAAGTTTTATGTGATGTAGAGGATTCTTCCTTCATATGAAGGATCATCCTACTTTCAAGTATACTGCACAGGCTTGACTACAAGTATGCTGAGTGAAAGCACCCAGGTGAGCCTCAGCTCATATCACTAGTGTTGACCTAATTCACACTGTCTGTAAAACACTTTGAGAAGGAAGAGAGTCAATATCATGCTGTGTTGCATGATGTTTAACGGATGAAACATTTCGGATTTGTATTTCCATTGGAAATGCACTTTCATTTTCACAACGAAGTGATGGATTTTTCGTTCCACCAAAGTTGTATTAGCAGCAGGCAATGGTGATTCTTAATGTCAGGAAATTATAAAAAAAAAAAAAAAGAAAATCCCAATTACATGCTTTTGGCACACACTTTTGACAGGAGGAAATGTGTAAATACACCTGGCTAACCTTCTAAGATTTTGTGATGTTCTGGACGGTATTTTCCATGCCAACAGAACGGACTCATGTGGAAACCTGTGACACATACCGAATGGGAGGAACACAATGGTCGATGCCAACATAAAATGGGCTCTGTTGAGGATTCTTTAGTAATGTAGGCCTTGTTGCCAGTGACATTAAGATGTACATGAATCAGTTTCAATTTGTCACAGGATTATATCAGTCCAAGACTGAACTAATATATTTATTTTATTAATGCGTTACACCACACTCCAGTATATTTCACTCATACAACGGCGACCAGCATTTTTATGGTAGGCAAAACCGGACAGAGCCCTTGGGTTCGAATGAATGTAATCCACAAATGGTAAACCAGGGTAGATCTAAGTTCACGTAGAGATTCAGCTATACTTGAACTACTTACCTTTGGCATTTATGTCTTTGTTTCGTCTTAATTTTGTTTAAAATTATTCACTATTGAAAGATTGCAAGAGACCTAGCAGGTTGAATGATAAGTCGAATTACAAAAGCATTAAATGCCATCAATCTTTTAATCTATACGCTCACAGCATGCAAATAGTACATCGTTCCAAAATAACGAAAGTTTGAATGGATAAGACCATACGATTGCTGTGCCCGTAATTAAAAGTTAAGGCAGCGACGTTATATGAGATATAGACTGATATCATCTGTATTCATACTATGTTTGAAAACCTTGGGCAGAATCCTGCGTGAGGCGTATCCGTACAGTTAACAAGGTTAAAAACCATGTATAGATTCCAAACGATTTTGTGCAGCCCTCTGTGTAATATTTAGTGAATGGTATATGATCAGTTTGAAAACCTTTTGGGTGTAATCGAAATTGCGAATGAAGAATAAAGGTCTATTCTTTAAAATGCAGTTAGTATCCAGGTGTTTTCATGTGTAAATCTTGTAACTCTTGAAGTATATGTAACTCTATGATGGTTAATTTGAAAACAAAACTATTCAACAACGTTCACTAAAATAATCGTTTTTATGGAGATTTTCTATGTTTTAAAATATCATACTAATCACCTTGCAAAAGCGTTGAATAAAACCTTGGCCATCATCCCATAGCTTTGTGCCATTGTGTCATTTCTTCTTGTCATTGTATCATTTCTTCACGACAGCGCTTTTTGGCATCGTATATATCATCGCTTCTTGACAGCGCTTCCTGGCATCTTGTCATCCATTCTATCCATCGTTCGGCAATACTATGAGTTTAAGATGAGTACTATATCCAGCTTGGATGTATGAATAATCGTTGACATAAATATAGTCTTGAGTTCAATTGAATTTTGTCAAAAAAGGGCTCATTGGACCCTGGTCTTCCAAGCACTGTGATGGATTTGCCTATACAGTACGCATAGCTCACAAGTAGTTGACTAAATGAGGCCACATTATCGAATACGCAATAACATATACAAGGAAAATTGGTTAGCTTGACAATATTCACAACGCAATCTTTCTCCGGGTTCTCTAACATCTCATTCGGGCTCTTTCGAGTCTCTACATGAATGTCTTATTTCTTCCTATTGACGTCTCAGGTTTCCTATTCCCATGACACACAGCGACCACGTCGATTATTCTTCCGTATTCTGTTCAGTGTCAGGAGGAATTTTTTACTCTTTTTTTCTTTCGCTGTATAATTTGGTCTTTAATATTACTAGCACGCAGGGACAAACCATATTTATACCACTAACTCTGCGGTCGTACGTGGAAAGGTCCGTCACCAACCCGCCCATGCTCCTGTGTTTCCCCTGGGCTCTGTCCGAGTTCCTCCCACCCCACTGCTTGCCACCGTCTTATATATGTATGAGTGAAACATTCAAATATATATATATATACAGTGATGTGTGCCATATATGTCTATGTAGATGTATATTTGAATATATAGCCCTCTATATAGCCGACATATCTACATACACACTCATTTATATATGGATGAGTGCACAAAGGGAGAAGATAAATATGGGAAGAGCACCGCATTAGTTGGGTCAGTTGGGCCAGATTTTGTTTAGGTTATCAGTGTCACGAATGTGTGGAAATTATGTTATGTTTTATACCAGTGATGTCAGAGGCTGTTTTATAGCAGATGTTAAATGAATATTACCACCAGCGATTGGGTTTGTTTTTTCTCACTTCAAAAACGTTGAAACAGAACACCCCCTCCGGACACGAAATAATATATCCTGGATCAAGCATGTTGCTCTCCATTCACGGTGACTGTTAAACTCATGAATTGGCGTCAGTTTGTCTGCTGAGGTAAGGTTAAAAGATGAGATCTTTCATATTAGTGACAGACTTCGAAAATTTGCTTCTTGACAGTCTGGTGACTGGTGACGGCGAATACATGAGATTGACTGGATCTTCGCGGCATGAGATGATTTTCTTTTCTGTGAACACATTTAACAGTCGATAATTATGACTTTCCTGAAAATAACACAACATAATTCAGCAATGCTGTTAAACACCAGAGAGGGTAACTACTTTACAATATAGATTTTCATGGTTCTGTGCAGCTTACCCCTTAAAAGGCTTAAGCTTTTCTAGGTTAATTAACGCTTATTCTTTAACTCTTTGACATTTTGTAAAGTGATTCTGCTGTCACGCTGCATGTTTTTGTATTGTATTTTGTCGCAGTCATGCCCATGTGGCACAGGACATAATCTCTGCTGTTCAGGGATCTGCTATCTCAAACCTTGTTTTACATGTGCTCGTTTTACTAAGACGATGTAATTTAAATCAAAGTGAAATATCACAACGACACATTCTGTTATTGACATGTGTCGTTATGGTTCTTTGGTTTCACTCTGCTGCCTGACACGTAACCATGCAATGCCGTGTACATAATCGCCTTTTACTTTTCAGTGCGTTCTTTGACTGATGCTATCAACTCAGAGGGCGTGAAAACAAAGAAACGGTTAGACCAGGGTAAGATTCATAATCACATTCAGTTTATACCTTCTTCAACTCATGCTTCTTATTGTCATTGATAATTTTTTTGGATGCCTGAACAGTCGTGAAACATCTTGAGTATCTGGTGAAAAACACAATGCAATCAAATAAATAAGTAAATAAATCACACTGTATATGCATGCACAAAATGCCGATACTGTTCGAAATGTTTGGACAAGGATTTGTAAAAAAAAAAAAGCTTAATGCATTTGGCTGAATAATCCGGCGATAACATATCACAAAGCTTGTTAAAGTAAAGCAGCAACGACAGCGCAATAGATGATTTCTGATCACACATTGGATTCTTGACTAATTTTTCCTAATCATATTGAAATATATGGTTTTGTCTCTAACGAGCGTTTTATGTATACAATTTCCCGCTATGTGTCGAATGTTCATTTTAGACGCACATTTCGCAAGAACACAATAAGATAAAGGGTTACTGCACAAACCATGACTGACAGATACATTCAGTTCATTTTAGCACAGATCACTGAAGAAGGAGAGTTAACGTTCCCATATTAGAGAAACATCGTTATCTTTTTACATCCACCTCGAAGAAATTAGGGATAGAGTGGGGTGGGGAGCATATTGGAATCACCTGTCTGTCTGTCTATCTCTCTGTAGAAACGATTTTGTACATGTATCTCCTCCCAAACTACTGTCCCGATTTCGATGAAACTTAGCATAAAGTTGTGTGTCATCTGAACTTGTGCTTAGCATACATATTGCATGCCACCTGAAATTAAATTTCACCGCAATCCGGTAATTATGAAATTTAAGACTTTACCTAAAAGTGCTTTGTCATGTGTTTAGATTTTGTCCATGTGTCTCTTCCTAAAGTAATCTATTTCCACGAAACCTTGCACATATTTTCTTTATATTCTAAACCTGGACACGATTAAGTTTATTTACGATTGGGTAATTATTTTCATAGTTCTTCCGTTCCGGTATATAATTCTCATCTCATTTCTCCATTCAAACTGAATGTACCAGTTGTGCAATCTGCACTTCTGCACTCCAGGAAAGCCTCATGACACACTCTATATGAACCCGTACTAAGCAACAACGAGTGTTATTTCTTTTAAGGTTTTGTTAGTGCTCTTTCTTTTATTTTTGGAAATGTTGGGGTGGAAGGGGGGTATTTCAGACACCCGGGTTCTAGCTACAAAATGGCGCCGTAAAGTTTATGCTTTTTGAGGTTCTATTATCATTAAAAAGCGCAGACATTATTTAATCCCAGGGTTGTACGAAAGAAAATAAGCTGATCTAAACCAATAACATTATTGGACACGATTAACAAATAGTGTAAGTTTTTGCATGTCCGTTTGAATGATAAGGTACATTTTAAATTAACTTTAGTTTTTATTTGCTTAAACGTTAGAGGGACATTGTCATTTGAAAACGACGCCGAGAGAATACCGTGGTCTGTCTATTATCTAAGTTGGGCCGTTTGCACCATATACATGTACATACTGTAAGGTAACGGTGAAGATACTGTTCACGATTAATGTTAGCATCCCACTGGAACGAGTTTTCAATATATTTAATACTGTTCTGTACCAGTGAACTGTTATCTTTCCATATGTAGGTTATCACAGAGTGAATCATTTCACTTGCGAATCACTTTCGAATTATAACCTTTAAACCAGTTCAGGTGGCTGAAAGCCACACTAAGGTTACTTTAAAACTGAAGGACACCTGGCATTTATATTTGTTGTATTGCAGCACTCTGAGACTTGTTTATTTCCTGTATGGAAAACAACCCCAAATGTATATATATATAACAAACTGAAAGGTTATAGTGGTGTTCCAGTTTTAGAAGCGCTGAAAACCAGAATCTGGATCAGACCAGATACCACTCACCCAGTTACACAGGAGTGGGACGACTGTTGTAATAGTTGAAATTAAATAACAACTGTAACACCAAGTTCATTTCACCCCCACACGTGTTGCTGATACGTTGCATATATATCTAGCATGTGATCAGAGTTGGATATACTTACGCCACGTGACAGCACAAAAATGTGGAACTGTAAACCAGCAGTTTTGATCCTAAATCCAAGTGATATGCTGAAACAAAGTAAACATCCAGAGCAAGTCGGGTATCTGTCAGTATAGGAAAAACACCCCACCCCAACCCCACAGCAGAACAGAACAGTGAGTGATCCAACATGGTCTTCATACGCGCACCTGTATGGTGCGATAGTGGATATGTAACCGCTCACACAGAACTTGACAGCAGGCCCATGAACAATTGTATTTGCTTAGGTAATATCTGTCGGTGAGCTTTACTGACAGATGTGTTGTTTTTAACTACACATACATATATATGTTTTATATATACACGGACCATGTGATGATTTACCGACCTGTATGCGTGTGTTGGCAGTGTAACAGTCAGTGTCGGCATGATACAGTATTCCGCCTAGCTAATGATTCGGACCACAGTGTCATTCATGTAAGAAGTTAAGACATTTATTTTTTTTTTTGAGATGGCTGTTTATGTGTTCAACCTAGACGTTGCATATGTATACGCGTATTCATATGTGAAACTTTGAATTCTTGTTGTTTTGCTCTTTCCGTGATACATAGTTTTATGGGCGGCTTTTGTTTAGTGCTTGTGTACTGTGGACACCCAAAATTATATCGTCACACATGAGCGTAAGTTCATATCGAATATCTTGATATAGAATTTACCTGTTCATTTGTGAAAGGCCTGAAGGTAGTGAATGTAAGGTAGTTGTTCAGTTCAACGTCATTTCTGAGTCTGCATTTCACTTGTACAAGTCTGCCCGTTATTTGAAGGTTCAAGGTTCATATTTCGAATTTACCTGATTTGATTCAAGGATGCCTTAGTATATTGTTGATATTTGTTTCAGTACTTCCCAAACTTGGCCATCGAGACTGTATATTTGACAAGCATACTCATACATAACTCAAGTGATATCCCAAATATGAAGAACACGACTGCTGAAGAAGGTGAGTTTACTAGTCATTTTGATGGTTTTGACCTGGGGTAGTGGGGAGGCGTGTTAGTGGATATGAGGGGGTTTGATTGTTGTCAGTTGTATCCATTTATATTGGATATTCCTGTTGGGGCGAACTAATCGTAATTTAAAAATATATTTCTTCCTGAAGATACATCCATACATTACGTATTTAAATTTAAGAATAATTGTATATCTGTAGCCTACTGAAAGTGATAATCTCGAGATAACTGTTACTGGGAAATAACTCCTTCAATTCACGGAATGCCAATGAATAGCAATTCGTTATCTTTGAGTCTAGGAAAGTTATTTGTTATTTTCTGTTTGCGTTTCTCTCTTTTTCGTTCTTTTGTCAAAGTTAATTTGTTGTTTTCCAGAGATTGGCAGCCCTCAAGTGAAGCATACTTATCAAACTTTACTTAAACCATTCCCAGAGTTCAACGGGGTCCCCCCTAATAAAGCTGTCGGTAAGTTGTATTTGTGTAAACCTGTAAAGTCTGAATATCATCGCAGGAAACCCTTGCTGCGCAACTGGAAGTCACTTGTTTTTGTCAACACTGGCGAGCTTTCAAATAATTTCTGAGCCATAATTAATGCACATCTCTTACCAGAAGCACACATAAACAAGCTGTTACACTTAGGTCAAATGGCCTAGTAAATGGAACCAGATACTATACAATTCCTGTAGGTATCTAAGTAGTTCGGCACAGAAAATTGCGTACAGAACACGTAATTTTATACTTTAGCTGAAGTGTTTATAACGTAATTTTGATACCCTTATAATTGTTTAGGTGTAAATTAACTATAATGACACTATACAAGTGAGCTCATAACCTCACCTGCGTTGAGATCTAAACTGATTTGTGGCATTAATGAGTTATCATTTACTTTGCAGGTACAGACGTTGTGTGTGTTGAGGATTTTAAAGCCTTTAGTGACATCTGTAAAAACAGGCGACCGTCAACAACAGCAGACATGTACGAAAACTTACTTTGCATAATACGTACCTGGCAAATGAGTTAACCAAAAGCAGCACTTAACTGATTCTGTTACATAGCTACCTATTAGTGCAGTTAAAGTTGCAGACTGAAGTGTGTTATTTTTACTGTGTGTTGTTGTGGTTGTTCATGCCAATACTGAAAACCATTCCTTTGTTAGCATACGCCATTGTTTTTATTTGTTGAAGTACATGTACATTTCATTCACCAGAAAATCTTCTTCTCAAGACATTGCAACTTAATCTTTTTTGTTCGGGTCAAAGAAGTGTGCATTGATGAGCTAATATTACATAAGCACCGTTATCATTCCTCCAGTAGCCTTACGGCATGTCAGCATAGCCAATGTGCAAAAATTAGTGGCACAGTATATAAAGTGATCATTATTTCACCCACAATCGAACAGGGAATTTTTAAGATTCCCTTGCCTCCCTTTTCCCGAGATCTTGTGTCAATAGGTTGTCGTACGGATCGTGTAATCTTACATAAAGTTCCTTTGAAACCGCTTGCCTTGAACCAATATAACGTTCCGATATGTCATAGGTCAGTGGCTTGCTCCTGTCACTCCGATTTTCTCTAACCATAAAACTAACCGTCATAGTAGAAGTGAAAAGTTCCTGAGAATGGTAAAAGTATGAACAACAAATAGATAATACCCTACATTTCTAGCTTATTTTAGCAAAGCTATATATGAAAAGAAAGACTATTTATTTATTTATTTCATTATTGCGTTAAACCATACTCAGGATTTTTTTCACTCATATGAGTTTTATATGAGTTTTATGGGTGGAGGATGGTGGAGAGACAGGCGTAAAAGTCCGACCTTTGTCAAGTCACTGATGAACTTTCCCACATGTGCCATATACTTAAGCATACCATATAAGATGTGTGTGGTCTTCAACGAACATTAGACTCACCAAACGGCTACACGAGCGTTTGTCGATGGCTAATGTCATCAAAATCCCCACAGGTTGTGACAGCGATAAAAAAAAATTCATGTCCAAGACTGGGTTTGAAACCACATCTCGTGTATCTTAACAAATGAAAGGCAAGTAACCAGTAGACCACGGCCCGGTTTTAGAATAAACATGGTGTATTGGTGCTTTTTCACAGTAATAACCCAAGCTGGCAAAGTTATTTTTTTTTTAGTTCTCCGGAATCGCAGTTGAGGTAGCACATTTGAGTTCAAGTTTCATTAAAGCCTGGGGAGTTGTCAGGTACACGGAGAAAAGCGTGGTGTTTTTTCCTGGGTTCTGACCTGTCTCCAGTTATATACCTTATTCCTCCGCTTACACACTCCTATCACTGGTAAATACGGTGCTAAAAGAAGTAAGCAAATACTTAAGTAAGTACCGGTATGACCTTTTTAGTGGAGGGCATTAATTGCTGATGGTGGATGATGAATAATTATACTGTAAAGGGATATTTAGTTGACCTGTTATCATTTTAAACATTTCGCGTTCTTCTTTTTTTTCAGGACTCGATACTTCATGCAGATGCCAGGTGTAATTGTAGTTGGGATACTCATAAACCCTTTGTTTGGACTTCTCTCGTTTCTGACGCATGTCCTCTTGGCTAAGCGCGCCAAACAAACTGAAAAAGCTAGACAGTGGAGACGCATCGCTACTCGTTTGTACTTCACTGGTGTGGTTATTACTGTTGGAATATGGGCAGTTGTGTTGGCTTATAACTACGGATTATATAGTCAAAACGTGGCCAGGGCACAAGAAGAAATGAAGAAGGGCAACGGAAAGATACCCACCAACATTCACCTTACAGTGTTAACTTCCCCTAGCCCGGTTAAAATCTCGTTTTACTCCCAAACAGAGGAAGCAAAGACGACCACAGCAACCACGACCAGCTCAACTGGACCACCAGAGCTGAGGCACAATAAAAAGGCTACTTTTGACGAGTTTCAACTTGAGATTTCGCCTTTCGCGTCTGACCAGAGTGTAAAGGGCATTGATGATACAGATAATAGCGACGGTACATTCCCCTTTAGAAAGTAGCAGTAGCCTGACCAAAGTTTTTGAGTGAAATACATTTATAGCTTGACTTTGCCGGGAAAATTCTAATGATAGAATGACCTATAGAAAGTATATTGGTTGGGAAAACTACCCAAACCAAAGAATTTAGTGTAATATAGTACCGTATAGTATATATTTATAATATGTCGAAATGAGAAACAGAATCCAACGTGAAGTTTACCGGAGAAACATTCTTAGTGAGCAATTCAACCACTGTTATGGTTTTGGCAACGTAATACATGAGAGAAAATCTTTCTAAGTGTTCTTTTTTACAGGGACTGAAATGTATTATCCGTGGAGAAGTTACGAATACTATTTTCGTGACTATAAGAGCATGTACAGCTTGCAGATGTACAACTTTAGTCTCAGGTGTAGGAGAGCGAAATTTGTAATCACATCATTTCATTCCCTCAAACTTACCGTCCGATTCCTGAAAAGGGCATTTTTATGACATGTTTTGTGACCTTCGCTTTATTTATATTTCCATGCAAAGGATAGTAACTTTACAAATTACTGATACTTGTATTTGAATTTTTCATGTCCGTCTCATGCAATGTGTTTTTATAGAGACACCGTTACTCTTGTAACTGTCTGGCATAAATGCAATTTCCTAGACCTATATGGTGGGACATATATAATGTCAAGGGCAATGGGACGAGTCAAAAGACACTGAAGTCAACCTAAATTTCCTTGATAAAATACTCAAATCTTGCCACCGACATTTCATTGTTTCGTTTCTGTCATTTTAAAGTGTTTCATCTGCTGCATATGTCACACACATTGATTTGGTGATCACGCCATAAATCTATAATTATTGTTGACCTCCATTGGACGCGCAAACCCTTCATTGATTGCACATGGAACGAAACTGCTTCGCCGAAATCGAATTATCATAATTAAGGCAATACAAAGACATGTCGCTAAACTACTGTGAGTAAATTTTTTACCTCCTTCTTAAGTCTCAGGTACATAACATGTTGTTGTTTCCATTGTCTATGTAAGGAATGTTGTTGAGGATGTCCATGTAAACTAAATATATATGTACAAGTCATTGTACGTAGTATTACGTAACTGTGGGCAAGACCGTGTATAATTATTGTAGTATATAACTGTAAAAACATAGTTTTTATGTAATGTTGTAGCGAAATACTGCCATGATGACATGTTATTCCCTAGCAGATAAAAATATAGCTCGTATGTATACATAAGTTATTTATTAACAAGTCGTCTTGTTGTTAATGGCTTTGCACTCACCCTATTGAAGAAAATGTAGAATATTGTAGAGTCCTCCATTTTCCTCCAAGCACGAATATAGTGGGGTTGATTCGAACTGTTTATTGGTGCACAAATTAAATGTGTGGAACTTGCATTTGATGGGCGTACACCTCATACTAAGAACAACACCTTGTCCAACGCCTGCCAGACCCTCAGACATGCATGTACAACGAAACCCACTGTGGGGGAGTCGCCATTTTATCCCTTTTGTTAAATTAAGGCGAAGGAACTATACTGTCATCATGACGATCCGTCCGTCCGTGTCGATATGAACGTCACGATCTAGAACCAAGCCAAGCCAGATGAAGATTCCCTATCTGGTATGCCAGTTCATATTGAGTTGAACTAGGGTTGTATATAAACTGGTATGCACTTGTTTATTGAGGTGAACTAGGGTCCTATCTAAACTAGCATGCAGGGTCATTTTGAGGGTTCTATCTAATTTGGTAAGCAGGTTTATATTGAGGTGAACTAGAGTTCTATCTGAAGTGATGTGCAAGTTCTTATTTAGATGAACTACGGTGTTATCTAAACTGGTTTGCCCGTTCATATTGAGGTGAACTAGGATCCTATCTAAACTGTATGCAGATTATTATTGAGGTGAACTAGGGTCCTATCTAAACTTTTGTGCAGGCTCCTATTGAGGTGAACTAGAGTCCTATCTAAACTGGTGTGCAGGTTCACACTGAAGTGAACTAGAATCCTGTGTAAACTGGAACTGTTTCCATTAAATATCCGTTTTCTGTATAGTAACCACTTAGAAACTTCAATAACGTGATCCAGAGGTCAAATCTATTCAGGTAATACAGTTTTTCATATTTGGTATGCAGGTTTGTACTGAGGTAAACTAGCCTTGCTTCCATTTAAAATGGGGCTATTTCGATCAAATGTTTATATCAACTATATGCACAGTAGTTTAGGAATTTGAACATGTTTGATGAGTTGAACATGTTTCTGCTTAACCCCGGAAGGCTTCGATTAAATTTGTGGGAAAGCGGCTAGAAATGGGCAATTTGAATTATATGAACACAATATAGTAGCCGTCCCATTGCACACAGGAATTCAAACTTCAGCTTATCGGGTGAAGGTGCTTGCGTTTCAGTTTCTACGACACCCAAGTTGTAGATCACCAACGTATCACTGAAAACTTTTTTGAGTAAAGTTAAGTCTAATAAATAGATAAATCAAATGAATAAATAAATGATACTGAGGAACACTAGGCTCCTGTTCAAAATGGAGCATGTTTCGATCATATTTCTAGTTTTGTTGCTATGCATGTATGACGGACTAAAAATGAATCAGTTTCAACGCTCATGGCTCATACGGTCTCACAAGGTCTCCGAATTTTGATGTACATCATCATATGGAGATATGGTTTACGTTTGGACTAAGTCTGTCACTTTTCTTTGATCTAAAGCAACCCACATAAAATGTGCAGCAAGTTCCACTTCCTGCGTATCCCTCATATCGGTACACATTTAACTGTTAATCTCGATGGGAATATGTGTGTCAAACTCGCTTTCTCTCTGAACGTTGTGGAAAGAAATTTCATTTGGGAATTGATTTATTTATTTATTTATTTGATTGGTGTTTTACGCCGTACTCAAGAATATTTCACTTATACGACGGCGGCCAGCATTATGGTGGGAAGAAACCAGGCAGAGCCCGGGGAAAACCCACGACAATCCGCAAGTTGCTGACAGACCTTCCCACTTACGGCCCGAGAAGAAGCCAGCATGAGCTGGACTTGAACTCACAGCGACCCATTTGGGAATTGAGGTATGAATACCGGTGTGCTAAATATAAATGCCAATATAGAAATTAAATTTAATCGCTGTGCACATGAAATTTCAAATTTGTTTCAAGTTTGTGCAAATGTTGGAATTAAGCACTTTTGTTGTCTTTTACTTTGGATCAAGGTGATGTGTCACAATGCGCTTCGGTTCATCCATTACGCGTCGACCGTATATATCAGTTCACGCAAGTGCACGCCATATGCAAGCCATGTATATTGTATAGGCTTCACCATCAGTTTGGAAATGGGTTAACGAAGTGACCCGAATCTCTACGATGTAAAACATATATACATGACAAGTATGAAGTCAAAGGTTAAATCTGTCTGTTATTCGAATGTCAAAACTCACTTCCCATGTGAAGCTGGCTGGAAACAAATGGAATGACGGCATATGTGTTTTCATAAGCATCTTTTTTTCACAAATTACCAATATGTCAGCGAGTCAGATTAAACCTCAGCGCACCGAAATGACTTTATTTTGTTTGGGAACATCTAACTTATGTTTTCGGTAAACACAGAACTTTACAAAATATTGATAGTCACGATGATGGGAGAGCACCCAACCATGGTTTCTGAATGCTTGTCTGCACGCAGTTTGACCAATTTGGCCCATAGATTATATGGCTCTGAACCACATGGAGCTGTAAAAGTGACATGGTTAGAAAAAAAATTAAACATAAATATATATTTTAATCAGCCGTGTTCACGAGATAATTGACTAACCCAAAGGCACAATTATATCGTGCGCAAGAGATCTTTTTTAAGTTGTGCACAATAAAGATCTCTTGAGCAGAACTTAACAAAAGATCTCGTTCGCACGACTTCACGAGGATCTCGTTCGCACGACTTAACAGAGATCTCGTGCGCACGACATATAATTCTGCATTTCTATGTTGGTCAATGAGTCGTGCGCACGCCATCCTTCTTCGTAAGTCGCGCAAAGATAAAAAACAAAACTGCAACTTTTTTTTCTAACCGTGTCACTTTTACCTCTCCGAAAATCATTACGTTCAACTTATTTATTTATTTATTTACTTATTTACTTACTTATTTATTTGATTGTTTAATGCCAAATACTCTAGAATATTTTCAATCGTTAGAGGACAATAAGCTTAATGGAAGAAACCAAAGAGTGTGGAGTAAAACTCAGATCACGAGTCGAGTTAGACGTACTGGCAAGCTCTCATAAGTGTAACTGTTAAACCCCAAGCATTCATTCATCCATTCTTAAGTGTGACACATGTGATATTGGGTATGATAGGCAAGATGTCTCCATCGAACTTCATCCAAGACCACGGAATGGGATTGAACTCACATTTCAAGTGTGACCTATAGAGATTGAAAGACAAGCGCCTTATATCTATTTGGTCACGTTTCCTAGACTAGATAGCACCGTCAATACCTAGTACAATGGAATGTGCATTAGTAAAATGGAATACAACACCGTCGCTACGACAATAACACGCTAGCTTCAAAACCGTGTTTAAATAAAACAAAAAAAGAACGTTGTGGATAACAGGAAACATTAATTACACTTCGGAAAGCCTGTTGTCTGAGTTATGCTAGAATGTATTCTGCTATTATAATACGATATGCTGTAATATTCAATATATAATAATCACACAGACAAAAGACTTTCTGTTCAGTTGAACAGTCTATTTTTTAAAGTGTCGATACACATCAACACACGTTATGTATATTGGTCTTTAACATTTGGCAATGTTTCGAATATTATCCCTGTTAAATAAGCATGCACATCAGCTATAAGGCCATTTTTTGCTGATTTCAAATATGGTTTTTATAATTAATTTATACCGTTTTTATATGGAATTGAAAGCAAATGATGATTCGGTTTCAATGTGGACAGTTTAGAGCATATTGAACAAGGTGAGTAACACTGACATCGCCGATTCTTAGCTGCTAAACGTCCTCTGACTGATAACATGAATACACATGTACTATTTCTATATCAGCATTAACTATACAAATATAACAGTTACAGCGTGTTTAGCAGCCAAGAACAGTCCGTGAGGTCACGGAGCATCTGCCTGTTCAATTTGGCCCAAAAAGTCCACGGTACAACCAGATATATTTTGCACTGTAAAAAACAGATTAGGAGGACATGATATTGCCCATGAGATGATGCGTACTTATTTAAGGGAGGTCTTCTCCATCAAGCAATATAGCCTACAGATCGAAGATCCTCAGCAGAAAACATACATTTTGACATTTTCTTCTTAGCGCATGAGGCTTCTGGAAAAATGCCCTTATGACCACACTTGAATTTTCTTTAAATTACCATATTAAGAATTTTTCTGGGATGCCAAGATAATGTTTCCAGAAACAAAAACATTAACAAGGTATAAGCAAGCATCTCCGTCCCCGGAACCATTAATATTTTTGAAGCATTATCTCTGTCTTGGAGAAAGGAAAATAGGCCCACAGTGAATTAAACAAATGTGAAAAAGTACGAAGGCTTCCACAAATGTACGGGATCTAAAATGGACTCTATCAGCCACCATACACAAATATCATCATAGAGGAGGACATCATTCAGTGTGGAGAGTCATCGACCCTTGTTGATTACCACTTTTAATCCATAGAGATAGTTATCAGATTTTGTTAAGTATAGAAGATAAAATTTGGGTGGAAGTAGGCTTCATGGGATTCATCACGGTTAATAAGCGTTGCATGATTCTCGACAAAATAAAAATACCGTTTGGCGATTACAGCAGTTAACAAACTATGGGCGATTTCAAAAGGGCAGAGGAGCGAAGGTTCAGGTCATTTTTTACAGGTAATAAATTTTGGGTGATTAATCCAAGGTAATAAGGTTTTGTGATTATTTTCAAAACGTAATAAAGTTGAACAAATTCTCCACGGGCAATAAGGTTTGGGGGATTCCCCACAAGTACTGTAACGTCTTCTGGTAATTTTCCATATGCAAGTATTAAGGTTGGGGGAAGGGGTCTCCACAGGTGATTCCTCACCTATGTACATGTAATCAAGTTTCTCACAAATAAAAAGACTTTGATGTTTATTGAAACGTATCTGTGATTCCTCCCAGACAGACTGGGTGATTGCCAAATATATGGTTTGACAGTTAATATAAGGTTTGATTATTATTTAAACATAATAAGGTTGCGATGATTCCCAACAGTTACTGAGGATTGCTTGGTTGGTTCCTGGAAATGAATTTTCTCAACTTTATAAACAGGTCTCGTTAAAACCTTTTACAAACTTTAGAAACTTTAACACTATAAATGGTACAGACACGAGTCTGATATTTACTGAAAGGAAATAATTTGAACTCTCCTTGGTAAATACAGAAAATCTGAATCGATGGTAACTATGGATTTTTTACACAAAATCTACTGTACAGCCTTATTCATTATATCCATACTTCCTGTAACGGTAGTATACCTAAGGGTCCTTGTGGCGGGTGTCTTTGCCTTGTATAGCGTGTATTATATCCTTAGTCTAAAAACTAACTAAAGATTATCAAAAAGTCTGTCCTGGTTATTCCATCAAATGCATTAGTTTCTTAAATTTTGAAATGAGTGGTGTAATTGCCTTGTGATTAAATATGGAAGGAGTGTCACAAAATATCTGGCTCTATGCTTCATATTCGTGTCTACTCCCGCTAAGGGCGGCTGCGACGCCGTAAATGAAATCGCCATGACAATCAAAAGCGCAAGTGGGGTACAATTTTTAGTATGAAATACGATTTGGATACAGGTTGTAATTACAGGCCTAAACTATTCCTTGCGTCTTTTCAGCATCATCGAAAACTGTTGACAGGTTATATGCGTTCATCATTGTAGACAGTTGAAATATATATCTGTATAACGACGATTAAATTCATAGAGAGAAAGACAAAACGATAAATTTTTCGGCATAACTTTTTATTTAAAAATCAAATGACAAAAAATTACGGTGAAATTAAACAAATATTGAACAATTTGCGGCGGAAGCTAAGCTGGGATACAGCCAACCGAGCTCTGTGCTAAGTGAAAAAATAATCTATACGTGTACGTCTGTCGTCACCATGGTAAAACAATTTACTAAGTCGAAAGGCCTTATTCTGTATAGAACCCTGATTCATTAAATGAGAATAAAACTGTTTAGTTTAATTGTGACAATACTCAATAGCTGTTTATGGCCTACCCTACGTCCAGACAACAATGCTATTCTATGTTGTACTGCAGTACAATTTCTGCTTCGAAACACTTCCTGTAGACAGGGAGCTGTGCACTTGCGTGTTAATCATATGTGCACACGGTGCACGTTCAAACCCGGCCTTGGACGGGGAATTTATAGACCGTCATCGTATCAGTTAACAATTCCGCCATGGCGTTAAGCAACAATCAAATAATAAATAAATCATCATATGACTAAAATGAACCAAAATGCACATATACATGTAACCGTTCAGACCTGGTAGACCCTATACAAACACCTCCATACCCAGTCTATCTTTCGTAAACAAGACATAATGATCCAAGTAAAACAACAACAATCAATTGCACATATCTAAAATAAGTAAGAATTAAACTCAGCTGGTAAGTCGAAAGGCTGCAGATGCAGGATTCAGTTTTCATCCTCAAGACTTCTGAGCGTAGTAAGTCCTTTCACATTAGACATGTCTCGCCTTTGGAGCCAACTTTCCAGGTATTATATTTGTTTGTACATGGTTCATAACATGGTTTTATGATCCAAAAAATTCATAACCACATGGCAATCTAAAAAATAATAAATGATCTGTGAACACTATGTCAGATTCTAGTGAAAACACTTAGTACAGCTACCTTGTACAATCCAACATCGAATTAGATGGGGATACACAACCACCGCTTGTAGTGTAATAACAGCTATAAAAGTTATGCATATATACATTTCCTTTACCCTGTTTAATTAGAACTAAACGTTAGTTAATATTTTGCATGTAATTAGAATAATGCTAACTGGTATCTGTACAGAATATATCAGATGTAAACAATTCCAAAGCAGTTTGGCTCCCCTATTGACTCAACCCTCTGGTACTGCATTGAGAAAAAGAGTGTCGGTACCTGGGAATATTTGGGTGTGGGCCAACAGAACGGGGAGCAAATAACAGAGACAAATGCCTCAATAAGGACCTAAAATGTCCGACACTAACAATACTAGGGCATGTGTTTATGTCGTATACTATTCTGGGTCTTATTTCCCTTGATCTTGGGGCCTTTCGTCAGTCTTATGTTCCATGTGTCTTTTACTGTTATGGATCCATACAGAAAAAACTTGAATTCCACATCATTTATGGAAAAAGTGAACACTCGTTTAGCGTGAGCACAAGGAACATGTACATGATAAGTAGTCATGTGCATCACTTCTCATATATAAATAAACTCAAAGTAACTTCTGAGCACTGTAAAACTTGCAATTTCAAAGGATCACATAAAAAGGGAGATCGTTTATTTCAACACTGTTTTTATACCTGCAGTTGTGAAATTCATAAATCCAACATAAATTCAACAACATTATGTTTTGTCTAGTACCTGCATTCAATTAAGTAAATAACAATAAATATACGTTTACAGCTGTTTATTTGTTTATTCTTATAAAAGGTTCGTTCTTGGCACTGGTACGCTACGTACAACAGGGTCCTCGTCTGAATGGTATTTACAATATGGAATATCGAGATCACACAAATAATCTGGTAATTTAAGACATCCTCTCGGCAGAATGGTGCACCACTTATCTTGTCTCGGAAATTATTTCATAGTGAGACAAATTACTGTAAAGCCCTGTAGTCCACATACCCTAAATGTTCAACAAGTTTAACAACCAACATTGTGCATTTATGGCATATTAAATTTCTATTTACTGGTCGAATTTGATAAGATTTAGGATAAGTATTTTCTTTCATATTTTAGTCCAGTAAAGATTAGCTTAAACTTCACATAAGCTGAAAGATTAAAATACGCTGCATCAAAACTTGTTCTTTAGCCTTTTTTACACATCACCGAAATGAAATTATTTCTGACTGTCGGTTCTAATCTGCTATTATATCTTTTATCTTCTCTTCACATTAATCCTCCCTAAAAAAATATATACAGCAACTGATTCAACAAGAATGATTCAAATGCTAACAAAAACTGTAGTTTAAGTAAAATGGTCTCTATATGTAGGGTTAATATAAAATTGTCACTAAAAAACCTACAGGAGGGATGGTAATGTTTTTTCTGCATTAAATTCTTAATTTCAGATCATGATGTGCTTGTACATGTACATTGTATTAAAAGATAAAAATTTCATCAGATCACAGGATATTTGAATATACACATATTATCACAAGTTATATATGGACCAATATTAACGTATTTTTAAGTGAAGTTTCTGGTATAAATGTAGCTAAAATTATTATATTAAATATTGCTTATATATGTGAATGCTCTGATGGTTATGTAAGAACGAATCAATCCATTTCAGTATAGGTATCTCTTCCAAGGATATGTATGTCTCCATGATTCACTGTAATAAAACTGTCTGGGGGCAAATTCTGTTCGGTAGCTGCCTCTTTTAGTTTCTCTTTCGGTTCCAGGTAGTGCTGAAATACAAGTACATCATACATTGCAAGTAAGGTCATTTCGGATTGTCTTGACTACATCAGTAGGGTCTATACTATGGGATCAACAAAACTTTTTAACCTTGGTATGGATTTCTTAGATATTCTCATGTGATCTCTGAAATTATTCACCTTAAAAAGGTAAGTTGAACATAACATTTACTGTTGAACAGCATTTGCTGTTTTCCAAACAGCTTCAGAGGCAGGATCAGCTGGATAAAATATCTAACAACCTAAAAATATGTCTGAAATCATGCACTTTTCTAAAGCAAATAAAGGTAATAAAATATTACTTTTGATGCTAAATCTTACATTTTTCATTATACCTTTCAAATAAACCTCAAACACAGAATACCTATAAAAATGTCAGATTCAGGTAAAATGAGTAAATTTCATGGGCACAATTTTAAGCCAATTGAGTTCTTTTATATTTTTATGATGTCACAGCCTTGTGTACTAAATTTTCAAAGAAGTAAAAATAGAGCACATTGTTTGCATATACCTCCACCTTTGGGCAATGTTATTTTTCTCCTCCAACATGCCTAAGGACTTACTACCAGCTTTCCATGTACTCCAAACCTTTCTACATGAACTTTCCACACATGCTCTTTACCTATATCTTTATTTTCAGCCCACTAAGTTTAGCGAATGGGATATAAGTTAAATCCTGACACAAATCAGTTTTCTGGATATTTTTTTGAAATGGTTTCATCCGACTGAATCGAAACTTGGTAGCTGAAACAGCTTATCAACCAAGTTCAAGGCTCAGGACAAAATAATGGTCATTTTTGTCCTGTTTAGAACTTCAGCACCATTCTGGACATTTTTTTTAATAAACAGTCCAAAAGACTGAATTCAGGCTTGGTAAAGAACTTCAATATGACAAGTTACAGTACAAATTCAACAATACAACAAAAGGTTTGCTGTACTGAAGTGAAACATATGTAACTTCACAATGACAACTTACAGATCAAGTCTGAGACTTGAATTTTTTTTTTTTTTTTACCTCCAGTGAAACTACGGACATTTCATCTCTATGAACTCAAGAGTTTTCTGGAGTTTCCCCTCAAAGAGAGTCTATTGTTCTGAACTGAAACAGATACCAGTTACAGACAACCAAGTTTTTTGGTCATTTCATCATTTTTCTACAAAATTATTCTAATGGCAAAAACTGGCACAGGACATGTATAACTATTGCATAAATTACATGTACAGATGTGTCAAACATACTATCCACTAAGACAATAGCTGATATACATGTGCACAAACAATTAAAATTTTCATGAGATAAAAACTCACTTCAGATGTCATTTTGAATGTGCCCCAGTGAATACCAACAGAAGTTTTCGAGCGGATATCTTGGTGTATCTGCACTGCCTCTTCTGGATTCACATGAATAGACTTCATGAACCAGCTGGGAAAACACAGAAAAGTGTAGTACATTATTTTCACGCCAGATCTTGATCAAGAAAGTAGATCTTTAAAATATCTTGATATACAGTATTAATATCCAAGCATCTGGAGCACCAGATACACTTGTCATTCATATTATATAGCTCTTAAATATGTAGAACCTAGAAATATTCATTACAGATCATGAAGTCGTAAAGCAGACTACATGTATATGTTTATCAGGAATTTCTTTTATTTGGTAAGCACACGCAAGGAGATATCCTGCATTATCACTGACTGATACTGACTGCTCTGTGTTCAAAATAATTACAATCTTATCATTTGCTTTCTTATGTTATCAAAGGCTAAAAATCAAAACTGGAGACTTGGAATCTTAATTTTTTCCCCACTTTAACCACATTTCTTCTTCAATTGAACTGCCACGAGCAATTAAAAAAAAGAACTTTTCTTGAACCTCATGATCTTACCGAGGGTAGTATGCTCCAATTGGTATAGCCGAAAGATCAAATGGGCCATACTCATTCCCAATCTCCTTAAAGCCAGTACAGTAGCCCGTATCCCCTCCAAAGAAAAACCTGTGAGACGGACCGATCACTGCCCAGCTGCACCACAACACCTGTAAACACGTCAAATACTCAGTTCTTTAAAGACAATTTACTAGGTCATAGGGAAAATATAATACCTAACTTGAAGCATGGTCTATTCATTGATGCTCAACATAAAATAATGACTGTGCAATGCTGTAAACTACTTGTATTCTGACGGAATTTTTCACCAACCAATTATTCTGCTATACTAAGTTTGTGAAATTTAGTAAAATAACTACAGCTTCAGATACAATGTAATGTCTTGATGTAGACAGCTAAACTGTAGGTAACTCACTCAAGATAACTGATGCAAGTCTTATAATGAAATCCCTGAACCGAATTTCTACATACAAAAAAAAATACTGAAATGAGAATTCCATCAAAATATCATTCTCACTATGTATTTGGAAAATATTTTGTCTTTTTTTTAAGCATACGCACAGTGTCACATGTGTTTATTAAATCTTTTGTTGTATATTGGCCTTGCTAATGTGTTCAATGAAAACATCAGAAACTCACTATTTATAATATAAATACAATGTCAAAGATGTCAACATGAATTGTGTCTGCTGAAATTACCAACAATAACATGTCCAGTCCAGGTGTTAAGTGAAAATTTAAAATTTCTGCATTTCACCATATTGTACATAACGAAATGTACACAGAAGATTGAACAATAAAAACAGACTGATGCAGGTGCTGCCTGATTTGAGTCTAACCATATCAATGACAGACAGTACAGTATGCACGGATGGTAAATTCAGTTATGGGACATAGGGTAATATGAAAACATACATGCACACACATCTGTGCAGAGGCACTTGAATCCAGTCATTCAACCTTGTACACCTAGCATATATTGGGTGGGCCAGAAAAAACCATAACCATCTTTAATTTGCCATTATTCAAATATTTTACACTTAAAACATCATTTAATGGATACTTATTTGCTTGGTGTTTAAAGCCGTATTCAAGAATATTTCACTTATACAACGGCAGCTAGCATTATGGTGGGAGGAAACCAATAATACCAGGTTGCTGACAGTCCTTCACATGTACAGCTGGAGAAAGCCACATGAGCTGGACATGAATTCATAGCGACTAAGTAAGAAATCGCTTTGAGAAAACAGCCTCAGTATCTACTTTTATCCTTTGCAAATATGAGTGATAATTCTATTCATTTGATATGTTAACTGTGGATATGAGGAAAGCTTATTACATTTAATTCATTCATTAGTCTCTCGTGACCTCAGGAAAATGGAGATGCTGAATGTGATAATAATTAATTATCAATTCTGAAGAGTATGTGAAATTCAAGAAAATTCTATTAAAATTCTATTTTAAAATGCCAATTCCTTGTGTGTTTTAATTATTTTGCCTGAAATATTACATGCAAGATGGACATAAAAAAAGAACAATTAACTGGAATCAAATCTCTGTGGATTTATTTTTCCTGGTACCTTGTTCCTGTCAAATAGGCCACGGTTGCACCAGTGGTTCGAGGGAGTGCTCACAAACTTCACCTCCTCTCGCCCCGGAATGCTCCATTTATCCCACCATTCAAGCTCAACAACATTCTTACATCCACAATCTCGCATCCAGGTAGCTAGGCCCATAGGCACCACCCAGTATAAACCTTCTCCATATTTTTTATTGAGGTCTTTGACAGAGTTGACATCAAGATGGTCATAGTGATTATGACTGATAACAACTGCATCGATCACTGGCAGGTCCTCAATTGTACACGGTGGGTCGCGGTACCTCTTTGGACCTGCAAACTGGACAGGACTGCAGTATTGGCTAAAAATGGGATCTGTCAGTACAGTGATGTTATCAAACTGGACTAGTACAGATGCATGACCCAGCCAACACACCCGCACCCCTGATGAAGGCGAAGTGTCAAATTCTCTAAAGTCTGGGGTGATGATTGGCAATGCTTTATCTAGATCCTGAAATATATATACAAAACACATATTCAGTTCATACATAATCGTTTTACCTGAAAAAAAAACCCCACTTTTCACACAATGTAATTTAATTGGTACACTTACATTTTCATGAACAGAAAATATGGGAACAAATGTACTGAAAGTATGAGTGTTTCTACAGCACAAACACATTTACATTGAAATTTAGTTGATATTTCAATAGGCCTTCATGTGCCCGCCTCTTCGTGTCAACGTACAGATTTCGCCTAAAATTAAAACTTCAAGCTTACCTTCTTGGGTGGTATTTTACTGAGATCCTTCGTTCTCATCAGAGAAAAGATGTGTGTAACTGATGGAGTTTGAAAGTTTGGCCAAGGGTTTTCAAATCTACCATTTTTAAAGGGTGCGTGAGTCAGGCCTGGTTTTGATTCAGAAGCTTTTGCCATAGTTAATAAGGGGATACAACTCTCCAGGTGGGAACCTTTAGTCAAACTTTTTTGTTTCTGTTCAGAAGTCACAGTTGGTCTGTTTTGAAGAAGTCTGAGAAGAAAATTAAAATGAAACTGAAATCATTTAGAGAACAATATCTATGATAGAAGACATTCTTATATAATGTACTATTGAATTTGCTCTTCAAAAAGCAGGTTTACCAACATATTTCAGTGGCCTTAAAATGTACTGATCATAAATTACAGTCAAATTATAGTTTTTATGTATATATCCATGTGAATTTCTCAATAAGGCTATATACATGTATGCTTTGACACAATTATTAGAAACATCTTGCTAGACCTGCTGGGCCAACTGTAAGGGTTTACAAACTGTCTTTCAGTAAAGTTTTCCACACACTGAGAATAACAAGTCTATTCATTTTCAATTGTGAGAGTCTACACCACTAAAATTTAAATATCACATGTACAATTCAGCACAAATTTACTTACACACAAGCAGGTAAGATAAATGGCCTAAACCAACTGTTGGGAAACATTCCCTGTGCCTGCAGAAAAGTATGTGTATGTCATCTTGTATGTGCCCTATAAGAAATAGTATGCATGATTATCAAGGATGTATCCCAATTACAAAACCTTGAAAAATAGGCTACATTACAAGTTACGAAAAAATTAATCAAATTTTAATTTTTAAACAATAAAAATATATATATATACATACAATGATGCCTTACTGAGAGAGACCAGTGACAATAATTTCTTTAAAACATTTTGGTGTAGTTATTTAGTGTGTTTTGTCATCAAATACAGTTTCACATACAGTTACATGTAGTTGTTTCCACAGACCTAGTCAGGCCTCAAAGTCATAATGTCTTATTTCCAATTATTCTCCTTTTGTCCCTATCTCCCATGTTAATTTTGTTAGAAAACACTATTAGAATAATATGTTTCATTAGTCAACAGTGAATGTTTATTGCATTAAACAGGATGGCTGAAACCCCAACCCATCTAATAAATGAAGTAGAGAAGTTGAAAACACACGAATCACTCCCCCTGCACCCACAATCCCCAAAATTTCTACACTTTGTCATGATTTTCCACAGAAGGGAATAATGTAACCTGGTGTTAATGCCCCTTATTCTCTGAAGAGGTCAGATATATTTATATATATATATATATATATATATATATATATATATATAAAATCCACACTCACTAATGAAATCTAATTTCTGCTTTTATCTTACAATAGTCCAAATAACTACCTTTCACAAATATCAGCCTCTTCTGTGCACATGTAGCCTAACTATTCAAAATCAGAAATAATTAAAGTTTCTAAAATTTATAAAGCTATATTATAACTTTTTAAACACTGCAATGGTCTTAACACTATAAATAGTACATTTACAAGTCTAATATTTAAAGAAAGACAATAATTTGAGCCAGTAAATTCGGAAAATTTGATTTGATTAGCAAGGAGTAGGCCTACAGGTTTTTGCACAAAAATCTCCAGAACACTGTCTCTTTAAATAAAGACTTACATTGTTGTACAGGTATGACAATACGTAGGAAAACAATGTCACTATATTATGAGATAGTTTGATCACACTGAAAATTTGACACACGATGTCATAATTGATAGGAACAACGATAAGTCAATATCAAAAAAACTTTAGTGAAAATAAAACACTGTATGATTCACTAAAGTATCACAATGCAGGCAAGTGAAATAAGATGAAAACCAGCTTACACAACACTAGAGTGAGTGCGAAAACATACCGTGTATACGGAAATTGACAGGATGATAATTATTGGTAGGGAAAGCTATGTCACTGTCAACATGAAAAGCACAGTGAAATTACACACATGCACTGACTAAGTAGACCGTACTATAGAACAACAAGTCACATGTTCAAATTGACAATGACACTCAGCCTGAATTTCAGGGTTCAAGCATCTGTCAGATCAAAGTTTTTAGAGTGTCAGTAGATGTTAAGAAATGCATTCACTGTAATACAACATACCTTGTGTTTGCTTGTTTTTGTTTTTTTCTTAAATAGCAGCCTTCATGCTAAAATTATGGTAACACTCAATAAACATTCGTTAGGTACATGTATGCCAACAAATCTGCTTAATCACTGCGGCGCTGATTCCTTTACCGGAAGTTTACAAAGTGCTTTCCGCGATCAAAAAACCGCGGCTGCGCAATCGAGCACACTTTTTCACCTTTCCAGCGAACATGGCGACTCGTCTATTAAAAGTCACGACCACTGTGGCAAAAGTTTTGCCTCAGTACCAAAGGGTTTGTAAAGATACTTATTTTTCAATACGTACTGAATATGGAAACGACATTAATTTAAACAGAGACTTCATTTTAAGCTTTGCATTCGATTAACCAGCCCTGTCTAGACCTGAACGTCTCTTGAAGGCTTCATCACGTTTCCAAGGGCATACGCAACACAACAACAACAACATCATTGTAGCAGTCTTACGACTTTATCTTTACATTCATAATACGTTAGTAATACTCAATACATCACTTTTTGGCATTTTTCTTCAAGACATATATATTACTTTCATGTCAAACAGTGTTTTGAATTCAATATTCTTACCGGCATGACTGATTGTTCGAGTTACCGTGCATTCAAGTACAGAGCAGAGGTAGAAGTTATATGTAGTCTGCTTAGCTCCAAACATTATTACGTTTATTAACTGATCTATGAAATGATTGCTATTCCTATTCTGATACTGGGTTTATTTGTTATCAGCCCTGAACATTAATTGTCATTGTGATATATGTCTTATATCTCATATAATAACCTACAAACTGAGAGGCATTCAAGACTTCAAATTTAACTTACCTGCAAGATGCTTTGATGGGTAAAAAAATGTATTTGTTTAATGATACATTGTTGTGAAGTGGAAACAATGGTAGTGACAATAGGAAGGGCAGGTGCATTTTAGATGCAGGAAAGTTTACATACAAAGACAAAGCTAATATGTTCCATACATTAATCTTCATGCAACACAACAAGTGTTTTGGCTCTCTTCTTTGTGTATGAATGTTCTAGACGGTATAAATTAGGTCAAAGCTTGTGATCTGAGCTTAATCTCACATGGGTGCTTACACTCTTCATACTATTAGACAAGCAGGTACATTGAATGATGTGTTGAGGGCTAAATAAATGTTTGATCATTCACATGGAGGAAATTTATGAAAATGAGAACAGATTTCTCCAAACAGATTCTCTTTTACTAGGTGATGAGGTTCCGCTGCACTCCGTCAAAAGTATCAGGTGGACAGGATTTTGGTTATATTTTCACTTGATCGCCCCATCTGTGCGATCACAAAATGCGAGCACAAACTGTTGACTTAAATTGTACTCATAAAAATGCTTAACTAATGTTTACTTGTTAATTTTATTGTAAAGATCTAAGAATATTTTTGACATCCATGAACCCCTGACATTAGTTTTGTTTTGAATAAGCTGATTCTGCATTTCAGGAGTTTAAATAGTTCACATAGGCTTGGACCAGATGAGGTGGGAGACTTTAGACTAACCTGACTAAAAGACACAATGTACAATAGTGGTTAGATTGGAAGGGTCAGCAGAATGGCATCATTAACAACTGCCATAGAATTATGTCTGTCTAGATGCATTAGTTTGACAGAGCCCTTTTGTCTTGCCGAAACATGCCCGAGCAAACAGGACTCGAGAAATACCAATTCAGCTTTGTAAGTTTGATATGCAAAATTTTGATATGAGCCATGTTGAATTCAGTTGTCTAAGATCTTATTAGTGGAACATTGAGCGTATTACATTGGTGAAGACCAACACAACTATGTAACCATTCCTCATAACTAGGTTGGTCCTTTAGTACGCGAGAGTGACAATTGCATGTATGGAAAGTATTTTAAGCATTTTTAAGCAGCTCTCTATTGACTCTACAGTCTCATAGACTGATAGGGCTGTTTAACTGTTTTAATTGCCTCTGGTACTTTCATTTCATGAAGTCATTGGTGCATGCAATGTTGTGAGAAGGTATTTATTCGGACTTTGTCATGTCTTCAGCATAGGTCACTGTGGTAGCTAAAATAAACCTGTACTAAACACAAAAAAGATTGAGCAAGAACAATTATACTTGTGCTTGAGACACAAATATACATGTACTCACCATTATCACCAAGGCAAAGTGTGACATAAAACAAATATTTTATACTGTAGGCCCTCCCGCTAACCTCTGTGACCTGTAAGAGATGGAGATCAACCCAAGCAGCAACTTATGAGCAAGCAATCCTAAATGTCCCAGAAACCAAAGTTTCATTACTAGACAATGGATTGCGGGGTAGCAACTGAAGACTCTGGATTGCCTACATGTACTGTAAGTTCTTTAGATATTCTAGTGGCTCATTTGGTTAGCGCGCTAGCGCAGCATAAAGACCCAGGAGTCTCTCACCAATGCGGTCGCTGTGAGTTCAAGTCCAGCTTATGCTGGCTTCCTCTCCGGCCGTACGTGGGAAGGTCTTGCAGCAACCTGCGGATGGTCTTGGGTTTCCCCCGGGCTCTGCCCGGTTTCCACCCACCATAATGCTGGCCGCCGTTGTATAAGTGAAATATTCTTGAGTACGGCGTAAAACACCAATCAAATAAATAAATAAATAAATTAGATATTCTATAAAAGCTGCAGCAATGTTATGAAATTAATTTGTGTTTTTCTGCTTTTAAAAAGAGTAACTAAAATACTCAGTACATGCTTCCATGTATTTACTCAGTACTTTGATGGAATTTGTATTTTTATTTCTAGGTGGGTTTGTGGATTGATGCTGGAAGCAGATTTGAAAATGCTAAAAACAATGGTACAGCACACTTCCTGGAGCATATGGCTTTCAAGGTATTTAATTTTTTTTTTGTTTTTCATCATTATTTCTTGTCTTTTGTTTCTTCTCTGGCTCATTTTTGAAATGAAAAAGTTTTGAACAATGTTAACAAAAATGAAATACCAAAAAAAAATAATTTAATAAAATGACTGAAATTTTGATAATATAATGTATTGATGTCTTTAATGTACATGTGTATTTACAAACAATCACAGTAGAAATTGCCAGATGGGACATTGTTGTGCTTTAAAATATTCTAGTATAAATTCCAAACAGCATTCAAGGAGTGAAATGACCTGTCAGATAACACACATTTAATGTCTTTTATGGTTCTCTTTGTTGATTTTTGTTTGTGGGATGGGCTGACATGCTGGGAGTAGAAAGGGGTATTTCATACATCCTGATGGTAGTTTCAGTAAGGCTGGAGCAACTGTTGTGTAGGATTTAAAAATTGATTTAGGGGATGACTTCTTTCAGAAATAATACGGTTGTATTTTAATTTATTTAATTTTATCTTACAGCATTACAGCCATAAACCCTAATCATTCATATATCCATTCTATCTTCTAGTGTTGATTGGTTTTTAACCCCAGTTATCCATCTTCTAGTAACTTCCTATTTTTAAATTGAAAAAATTGATTTTAATCCAAGATGCATATACCTGTTGCCCTCCATAAATCAGTCATCTTAGATTGTTATCATCTTATTATTATTATTGAATTGACCTTTTCAGGTGTATATCTTCCCTGTATTTTGTTTTCAGGGAACCTCTAAAAGGTCTCAGACTGACCTGGAATTGGAGGTAGAGAACATGGGTGCTCATCTCAATGCATACACCTCACGGGAACAAACTGTCTACTATGCCAAGTGCTTTTCAAAAGACTTAAAAAATGGTAAGCTGAAGTACTGTCTTTATTTTTTATATAATTGGTATTTAAGAACACTTGGTATGTGTAATAAATTATTGAACATCTTGACAATACTTCTGAAAGATTAAAAATGGAAGGTCATTTTTCTGAACTGTAGAAAAAACTTTTGCACCGTAAGGTCTGGTGAATTTACATATGCTGTTACTATAAGACGTTAGGAAGTATATATAGGTTGGGTACCTGGTATGGTGTCACTCTGAGGTCTGCTGAGTTTCTTCCATCCATAAACCAGATTGCTCTCAGGTAAGGGAAATATTCTTGAAAGTGTGAATTTAAAAGATTGAAATTAATCTATATTTCATCTGTGTGACTTTATGTGTATTATCATTTATTGGAATTTATTGTTGCAGCGGTGGAGATCTTGTCAGATATAATACAGAACAGCACTTTAGGTGAGCAGGAGATCGAAAGGGAGAGAGGTGTTATCTTAAGAGAAATGCAGGTAAGACTGCCTGTTGGATTTTTTTTTTTTTTTTGTTATTGGTCTTTTTTAATTTTTTTTTTTTGTCAAATAGTCATTGTTTTGGAACTGAATGTTTTGTTATTCTACTGATAAATGTTTGCAGAAAGGAACAAGCTATTTATACTGCATTTTTTCTTTCTGCAGGAGGTAGAGACAAACCTCCAGGAAGTTGTGTTTGACCACCTACATGCTACAGCCTTCCAGGGAACACCTCTTGGTAGAACCATCTTAGGACCCACTGAAAATATCAAGTATGTATCAAAACTTGGCTTCTGTTGCTGTGTTGTAAATGTGTATATCAGTTCTTAATATCTGTGAATTGCTATTGAGGTTCCAGTATTACATAACTGGTAGTCTTTTTTTTTTTTTTTTTTGCCATAGTTAGGGACTTTCAGAAAAGCAGAGAGTACCATGTAAATGTATCTTTTTGAGGCAGCCAGTTTATATCATTTCATGTGCATGTAGCATAACGTGTATGTATTGTAAGTGATTGTTTGATGGTTGCATGTAATAACGATGTCATAATGTATATTATGGATGTTATTTAAGCATGGGAAGTAACTTTCATGTTTTTTTAATTGCCTTACTACGATTCCATTTTGTAGGACAATTAACAGGAATGACCTGGTGCAGTACATCTCAACACACTACAGAGGCCCTCACATGATTCTAGCGGGAGCTGGAGGTTAGCTCAAAAAAATTCTTTTTATGAACATTTCAATAGAGCTGGCAAGACCTTATAATGGTACTCCATGAACCACCAGTAAATAGCACCAGTTGAAATGTGACTTTGTTAACTTTTTATCTGGCAGATTTTCCCTGACACTGTAACTGCTAGATTGTCAACCTAGGGTCACCAAAAATTGTTGTGCAGATGAACTTGTGGGTACACTGGTTAAAAGTGTTTGCTTAATTTCAAACCCTGTGACCTGAATAAAAGTAACATTTGTTGTCGGTGGCATATGTAGGTACATACTTGTCCCTATTATCTCATGTTTTGCTATGTCTTATATAGTATATTCTGTCACTTCACAGGCGTAGATCATGATGAGCTTGTGAGCCTAGCAGAAAAGCACTTTGGAAATATTGGTGGCTCGTTTCAGGGTGAAATCCCTTCCCTGACACCTTGTCCTTTCACAGGGAGTGAGGTAATAGGTTATATGAAAATAACTAAAGATAAAAGCAAACTGTATGTCTGGGAAACATTGAATTTTAGTGGTAGTTAAGATAATATCCTGTGTGCATTTATTCTAAAGGCATATGGATCGAGGTATTGTCTCCCTTTGTTGTCCGTCTTTCCTCCTGTTTTTCTTAATATGCACTCTAATGGTACAGCTAGACTAACTACCTTGGGTAGGAGGTATTATGGATTGTTGTAAATATCAAACATCTGTATTGAACATGTTACTTCTAATATGCTGCCTTTTTTCTCTGACAGATCCGAGTGCGAGATGACAGCATGCCCCTGGCACATGTAGCCCTTGCTGTGGAGGGATGTGGCTGGTCTAATCCAGACAACATTGCCCTGATGGTGGCCAACACTCTGATAGGCAGCTGGGACCGATCCCACGGAGGTGGGCCCAACCTGGCCAGTAAGCTGGCTGCCAATGCAGCAAAGGGAGAGCTAGCTCACAGCTTCCAGTCCTTTAATACATGCTACACTGACACAGGTCTCTGGTAAGTGGATCCTAAGGAAAAGGCTTATTGAAAGCCCAAATTCAAACTTGTTTTGTGGGATAGTCCCCTGGGATTTTTGTTGAAACTTATTCACAATGTTGTAGTTGGAAAATAATATTACTGTTGGTCTTGAATTGCATTCATGTTGATCCCAGTATCAAACTACCTAATATGTTTTAAAAATGCTGGATTCTAATGTTAGGGCTATTAATACATACATGTAAGCAATTAAAGCCTCACCATCCATTTAATACGGGTGTGTTTGTGTTTTAGGGGAATCTACTTCGTTTGTGAGCCATTGCAACTTGGTGATATGATGTTCAATGTCCAGGGTGAATGGTGAGCTTACATTTGTAGCATATTACAATGTACTCTATATGTGAAGTAGCTCTTTGATTGTTTCACTTTAGACTAGGGAGACGTGATCACTTTCACACTAAACTAGATTTTCCTTATTAATGCTTGTGGGGCCTCCATGGCTCAGTCAGTTAGCGCACTAGCGCAGCGTAATGACCCAGGAGCCTCTCACCAATGCGGTTGCTGTGAGTTCAAGTCCAGCTCATGCTGGCTTCCTCTCCGGCTGTAAGTGGGAAGGTCTGCCAGCAACCTGGGGGTGGTCGTGGGTTTCCCCCCGGGCTCTGCTCGGTTTCCACCCACCATAATGCTGGCCGCCGTCATATAAGTGAAATATTCTTGAGTACGGCGTTAAACACCAATCAAATAAATAAATAAATATTAATGCTTGTAGAAAATAACTTACCCTGATGAAAATATTTTATATTGGTTATCATTATACACTGGATTCTGATTAAAGGACAGTCCTGCCAAAACAAAAGTCCAGTGTGACTTCTAAATAGCTACAACATCCTGCTATATAATTTATGTTGTTGGGGCCAACACTCTGATGGCAGCTGGGAGCGCTTCGTGAAATGAATGGCCTACGTTAAAAGAATGGATATCAAAAATTGGAGTATAAACCAACTAACATACACAGGGAGCAATTTACAGAGCTGCTTTTCAAAGCTAAATCTTCGGATTTTTCCCCTGTAAAATTGTCTATGATGGAGATTTGCATACACTATATCTACAACCTTTTCAACAGCCTCTGCAACTAATGTTTTGAAATATTCTGTGAGAACTGTAGTTGTAGAGAAATAATTCATAATTTGAAGCTTACACCTTAAATGACACAAACAAATTATTTTTAGCTTCATTTTCATAATAATCTATTGCATAAATTCCACTGATAAAAGGGCTTTAGTGGTTGAAAAGCCTGAAGATTTAGAGTATATTCTATGATTTGAGTCAGCAGGAAGCATGTATTACACCTATATGTACCCTTAGTTTATTGTCTTGATGATATTGTCTCCTCAATTTGTCAGGATGAGATTGTGCTCAAATGTGACAGAGTTTGAAGTGGAGAGAGCCAGAAACCTGCTGAAGACAAACCTGTTATTACAACTAGATGGGTCCACACCTATCTGTGAAGACATTGGAAGGTGAGTAATGTGATGAACTTCTATAAATGAAACAAAAATCTCAGGCACACAGCTTTACAAATGAAGTATTTTCTGCTTGTGGTTTATGGAAATATGGATCCTTTATTTGATATCATTAAGGTTGTTATGTTTAGGTATTTATGAGCTCTCAGTTTGATTAATTATGTTTTCAGGTGTGACCACAGGTATGAAGTTTATAGTTTATTTCTGGTATTTGTGTTTTTGGTATCATTATTTTAGGACATGGAGAAAGGCCAAGTGACTATATTTACAAGGTCTTTCTCCCACTCAAATGGTTGCATTAGTGCTTCATAATAAATGATTTCTCTGCGGGAGAAGTCAGGAGATGAAGTGTGCAGACAGCAAAGTCGCTAGGTTTTAGTTCTGATTCTATATGTATGTCGACATGGCGAAGATATACTTCAGGAAAATGTTTTTGTCGCACTTTGCTGAGGGAGAAATTACGATTTTTGAGCAGAGTGATATCACAAGAGTTTAATGTCAGTCCTGGATGATTTTGTGTAGTTGCAGCTGGGAATGTGTACAGGAAGTGATAGACTAATTGCCTGTCCACAGTGTGGAAAAAAGGGAACAGAGTGAACAGATTTTTCCTTAAAATTGCCCTTTCTTGCAATCAAGCAGGCACTGAGGTGTATCATTTTGTTTCAGGCAAATGCTGTGTTATAGTAGAAGAATTCCATTGCCTGAACTCGAGGCTAGAATTGAGGTAATGTTTTATGCAGATTTTATGATTTTTTTTTCTGATATTTTAAACATTTCTTTGCATAATGCTGTTTAAATTACTCAGAACAAGTGAAAACAACAAATATCACACAAACATATTATTTGTTAGTATATAATTTGTAAATTGTTGATGATAAATACCTTTTACTTTGAATTGGACGCAACACATAAAGTTCTATACTTTTCAAGGTGTGAAATCTGTGATAGTATCATGCTATTATTCATTCAATCAAAAATGAACTCTGTTTTTCTGCAGGCTGTGGATGCTAATGCTGTAAAGAGAGTCTGTATGAAATATATTTATGACAAGTGTCCTGCCATTGCAGCAGTTGGTAAGCTTTGAAGATGTCACAAATAAATGAAACTTAAGTATTGTCTCTTTCAATATAATTTTTAGAGGAGTAGAAATTTTCGGCTACTGCAATTAAAGGTTCAGAAAGCTATACATTCAGTTCATATATAGTTAAGATAATTTTTTTAGCAGTCATCACAGCTAATAGGTCCCTGGCCAGTGAGCTTGCAGCTTTTAATCCACCTTTCGCTACTTCATCTGCACCTTTAAGAATTACCTGCAGGATATTGACTTACCTGGAGAGTGGCTTCCACCACTTATAAAGCTGACTGCCATCATAAAAAGTGGACCATTTGTCAGTAAAGTTATTAAAGGCAGATCATATACTTTAAGCATGTCTAAGCATGTATCATCAAACATGGTAGTTTGTTTTGAAGGGTCATGAGGTCATGTATTTAATGTGCTGTCTCACATGACACAGTCTTGATATGGTGTTATGCAGTCTACACTATACGTTTGATGATCCAGAGGCCTTACTGCATTACTGCATATACCTGTATACAAATTTTCTCTTTTAAAAAATGTAATTAAATCATCTGATATAATACTTTTTTTCTTCTATTTTTTCTGCATAAACGTTTAAACCCTCTAACACTTTGAGCTAATTTGAGGTTTCCATAACATTTCCACCCCCCTCAATTCAAAGGTTTGCAATAAGTTCCCCCTCCCAGGCATGAACTTTAGGGTGAAAGGTAAGACAGTATTCGTAAAGACCTAGATATTTGAATGACAAACTGAATATAAACTCTACTTGTTTCAGGCCCAATTGAGCAGTTGCTGGACTACAACAGAATCCGAGGTGGGATGTACTGGCTGCGGTTATAATATTTTTCATAGGATTTCAAATAAACACTTGTGGTATCCTGACACATCAGTAATAGACTCAAGGACAATACTGTTTTCGTGGCCACTATGGATAAACCTTTCTTGAGGACAGCGAGTTGATAGCCTTCAGTCCATGATTGTAAAAACCATCTGGGATGTTATTGGTTACATCCACGCCTTGTCTCGTTACTTATGAAAGGTTTTTATAGTAGTTGCAATGTTCCCTTTTTGGGGAAAGTGAATGATTTGTTATTGCATTCTGTAGTCGTGCTGCGTAGCTGTCAGAATATATGAAAAAGTTTCAGATTCTTATTAAATGTTGTGAGTGTGAATGAAAAGTTATTCTGTTTTTGTTCATCAGTTGTTACCCAGGTTGATAGGCCATTGTTTTTTTTAATCCCATGTTTTTGCGAAAAGCAAGGGATATTAATGTTAATCTCTCTGGCTGTCCATCAGTTTGTCTGTCTCTCAAGCCTTAGTTTCTGTGGCGTAACTCCTTTGCATATTGACAGATTTTGATAAAAATTTGTATAACGGTTCACTCTGAGGAACCTCACAGGATCAATAACCAGCATAATCCGTGCACTGGCAGCGGGCGGTGGCAAAGTGGTTTTGGACACAGAATTATATGTTCTTCTCACTGTTTAAGGGGACTTGGTGACGGTAAGGGCTGAACGACGCACCATGATCCCCGAAGACCATTTGTCTTTCATGAAGATGGTGTTCATACTTAAAGAAATTCACAAAGACCTGTAATTTACCCTGAACATTCTAGTAGCTATTGTATAAACAAAACACTTAGTTTATAGATGGAGTTGCACAATGAAATGAACAAACAAAAGTAATAGGTTAAGACATTTGCTTCTAAAAATGCACTTTTCAAGTCGAAATTATAGATCTCTGTTCTTTTTGTTAGTGTGGAACAAGTTGGTGAAGTGAAAACGTATCAATATAAGTAAGACCTGAAAAAGTAAGGATGAGTGTGACTAGCAGTCTTGGTCTCAGACTTCCTGCAAGGCCACACCTCATGGAGGTTTATTGCTGGATTTTCCATTACACAGACATTCCAAGATGGAACAAGGTGTCATCTGTATGTTACTGTGAAAATGCTTTGAGGTGTTGACCTGCAAATCTAGATGGTGAATTTACTTCTTTCAGTAAGATGGAGCTTTATTTTCAGTAATTTGTTTCATTAAAGTAGTGGATGAGAAGTCTTTTTCAATTCAATGCACTCACTGGTTATGGGCCTTGTTACTGGTAGCAAGAAAAGGCTAGAGACACTCATTTAGCCATTCACTGAAGACCAAGTCAGAGGCACACAAAGGGAGGTAACTGCAGTACAATAAAGCAAGTGATCATGGGATGTTAACATTGGATCTTCAGCTATTGCCGGGCGAATGCAAGATACTTTGTGAGCGAGACTACGTTTTACTTGAGCGTGTGATTGCTGTACATTATGTGATCATGTATGGACTAATGAAAATTAAGAATCATAAGGTGTAATAATCTTGAGTACAGCGTAAAACACCAATCCAATAAACACACAAAATACATGTAGCAGACTTACCACTCTAAGGCTAACCAGTACTATTTCCAAATAGTATGCACAACAAAGTTATGGGAGACTCGGGTTTGCAGTTAGCAAGTGAAGATAAACAACGATTTTGGAAATAATGAATCTTTTACGTCTGCTTTAGTGCATGAAAATCTCAACCAATGAACTTGTGACACTTCCACTTGAATGGCACTAATGATCTGGTCAAGAGATTAAATATCACATTTCCATGTAGGACCCAGATGTAATTTCACAGATCTAAGGCAAGCAACTGACAAACTTTACCTCTCAGCACGATGGTGGAATGTAAGTAATCAGGTAAGATCACCTACAAATTGTTGACTGGAAGCAAGGAAAACTGGAAAAAATTGGGACTGAACCACTTTCCTGTGTGCCTTGCGTATCTGAAAGGCACTGACAATTTTCCAACAATATACAGACAATCATCATACAGAACCACTGGATGAAAGATAAACCACAATAAGTTTTCTTTATTTGAGACAGTTTTATTTTGTTAAAAAAAGGGAAGCACATATAAAAAGAAATACACTATAATACGCAATTTTTGTACAAAATTTGATTTAAAAAAATCATAAAATAAATATATCTGACTTGCATGAAGGAGTATGTAAAATACCTGTACAAGCACAGGACACTAGACAATGAAATATACAAATGCAAGACCATGTTATCACATCACAATGTGATATGTCCAAATACAATGGCTTCCTGCACCAAAAAATGGTAATGCTAAAAACATATTTAACATCTAGGTTTGCAACACCCAACTGAATGCTACCCTAGGTACCTGGAAACAACTGATCTTAACATAGCAAGGCTGTTCCCCTTTCTTATTTTTATGATATGATAAATTTAAAACATTGAGCCACATTAAAATTTGTATAATGACATGTTCATATGAGCTACTGAATAGCTCCAAAAGTAGTCTTCACAATTGTGTTGAGAGCCAGACAATAAGTCCACTTTGAGAAGATATGTTTTATTTACAAAAGCCAACTCTAAACAGACTACTTAACCATTTTTACCTATCTTTCTCTACATCATGGTAGATCAAATAAACACAGAGATCTCCGAACAATGGGATATGGAGACAGATTTACTCCGTAAACGTTACAGGTTAAAATTTGCGTAATTTATTCTTCAGTTGTTCTACAGTATGTCACACAGTTGTTTCATTGCTGCTCCTATGAGAAATGAAAGAAACAAAAACCAAACCAATAGATAAAACAGATTCATGCAGGACAACAGATAGTTTTAGGCCAACAAAAGCATAAGCATACACTTGGCATTACATAATGTCAGCATATTTCACGAAATATTATAGATGGTCCCTGTAGACATGCAAAAATATGATCACTTTAACTGGAAATTTCCATGCAGATTTTATCACAAATAAGTCACTGAATCATTAAAAGTGACGTGCCGTCAGACAAAATCATCACAAAACAATGAGGATGTTCACCATTTATCAAGACTATTTTTCTTCACACAAATATTTCCAAAAAACACAGGCAAATATTTCAAGTGTACATCCACTAGAGTGAAAGGAATCACAGAGGTTAATACATTTCACCACAAAAGCCCTGGAAAGGTTATAGGAGTGGATTAAACAATCCATATTACAGATACATTGACAGACCAGCGCAGGACGGCAGCATTAGCTACATGTACTAACACACATATCTCAATCTAGGGCGAAACAATTTATATGGTCCTGTGACTGAAGTTATTTCAGCTCCATTGGGAGAAACAAAACTGACAAAAACCTAACTATCCAGGATATTGAGATCACGGTGGAATGGTCTTAACAGAGAAATTTATCAGTAAATCAGCAAGAAAACACAAATATGTGAATGACGACTAAATCTGCGCTTATACAATAGAACAGGGGTCTGCTTATCAATAAGCAGGGCATGCGACATTAAGAGCAGAGCTGCATCCATTTTGAAATGATGAGAAGTTCAGTTCAGTTTAAGATCCATGTTGTATCGTGTAGTATGCATGTACCTGTCCTTGTGAGTATTTTTGTTAGGCTCGCTGCTAAAACTAGTCTAGAAGTCAGCAATGGAAGTTTATTATACTAAAGCAACACTAAATGGACATCTCTTACACACTGCAGAGCAATACAGATCCCAGAAAGGCTATTTCCACCCTGAAGCTGCAATAAAACACCGAGCAGTATTACAGCAACTGGGGTTGGTTAGGTACCGAGCTGTTAGATGTGGGATGATACTACTCCTCTACAGGGGACTGTGATGAGCAGAGGGGTTAGGAGTGAAAGCCTGAGGTTAGGGGATTATGAAGGAAGCCTTCTCAGATGAATTAATGGAAATTTATATGGATGAAGGTAATGATACTGCAGGATAGGATGTGATTGGATAGAAGATGACACGCAGCCTTGGCTCCTTCCACTGAACCAGGCACTTACTCAGAATCTGATGATGTTACACTGCCGTTGTGGGTGAGAACCTGAACAGTGGTTCGCTCCCTTGATGGGGGTCGATTTGACCCAGTGTTTTCACTGCTCTCCGACTTGTTTAAAGGGGGTAAACTATCTTTCCGAACGGGAGGGACAATGTATTGATTCGGGCCTGTAATGTACAAGTCTCGAATTAATATTGATTGTACAGTATATAGTCACTCTTTTTGGCATATGCAAGAAAACAGATATTAGAGTGTTCGGTTAACAGATGAAGTAAATACCTAATAAAAACAAGTCTGAATTACCAAAACCAGTCTGATTATCTGATCGTGTCAAAATCTTGAGCACACTGATTAAAACTGCATTCTCAAACAATTTTTTGCAGGTTCATAATGGAACTTACCTACAAATACATTTCTTCAACACAAAAATTTTTGAGTGCAATGTACCAAAGCTTATTACAGTAGGACTTGAATATACTTTGCTCTACTTCATCAAGCTAGAAATGTCCATCACACAAAAACAGCATTCAAAAAAACCAAAAAGGTGTAAAATCTCAGGCTTTCACTTTTACATGCCAAAATGCAAACACATGTTTCCATGCCATGCTTTTCCATACTCTGAACACTTTTATTTTGATATTAAGTTGGCTTCCTTCTTGCTAAAGAGTGCACCTGCGTTCGCCAAACCAAAAGCACCTCTGAGACAGAACTAGTAATAAATACATCCATATGCAACTTTGTTGCGTCAGCAGCATATCTTGACTTCTGTGTCACAGTTTTCACAAAATTAAAAAAAAAAGCCTTCATGATATGTACAATGTGTATGTACAAACCCTGCACTGCTGCGCATAGTAAATACGAACAAGGTGGTTATCCACATGATGACTCAGTATGATAGTGTATTATGATACATGGTATTAGCACTTGGCTGTACCTCCGTATATTGATCTGTAGTCTGGAGGGTGCACCCGTTCTGATCCCGTTCTAATGCCCGCAGCATTAAGCAGGTCTGGCTGTCTGGTTCCAGGGTCAGAGGGCTGCTCAGGGTGGTCTCTATACGGATGTGGACTTAATACTGGAAAATAAAGAGACAATGAATTATTTGCCTGTCAACACATATCTCTTCACAAATGACAGTTCCGAATGGCTCACACACAGACAAAAAAGAATTTGGAGTCACTGGAAATTGTAATTATCTCAATAGGACATGTATATTACCATTAGGATGAGATCTTTATCCAGATGAGGTAAATATCAAGGGCAGATAACTGTCAAGAAGTCTGAGATTCTCTTCAGCTCAAATCTTAATGTATTTTTACTATGTATCTTGTAATTTAATCATGTAAAGAACTAAAAAAATCTTTCATAACAACACACTACTTGTGCAAATTATATACCATAAACTACAGGGAATTAGCATTAGTAAATGAATATACATTTCAATCTTGCTACTGAAATAAATTTCTATTGCTTTTTGTCATGTAATTTGTCAAAATAGATTCCCCCATCACTGAAGTATAAAATGCTTTATGATACTGATGATTAATCTCCCTCTAAACTCACCCACTCTTTACCCAATGCTTGTGAAAAAAAAACTGCATTCTCAGTAATTAAGACCCAATATCTGGTTATTTTACAATACATAGTTTTTGATTTATTATATTGGTGCTTTACATCATCGTAACCAGTATTATAGTGGGAAGAAACTGGGTAAACCCCAGGAAAACCCATGATCATGTACAGCATTGATGAGTGGACCCTGAGTCCTTGTTCTGCGCGAACACACCAGCCACTCGGCCACAAAAAAAAAGCTGATGTACATGTAACTTTTGAGCGACATCATTATGACTTCAGAATGACATGACATGAAAAAACCTTTTGAAAAATTTTACAGCATGGTGAAGTTAGTTGACTATCTTTCAACATAGCAGTATACACCTCCAGATACAACTACCAGCAGAGCATCATTATTTTGTCTTTGACACATTACTGCTCAAGAACACATTTCAGGAGTCTCGAACTGAGTGCAAGATGCCTTGACACTTTCCCATTCCCATTTAACTTTTTTGTTTAACAACAACTGTTGCACAAAGCTTCACTGATATCCCATACACCATCTCTCTCTTTCTCTCTCTCTCATGGCTGTGACACATCGCTTTTTCAGGATTCCCTTAAACCAGACTAACCAAAGAGAACATACAAATCTTAATCAGCTACTCCTCTTACTCACTCACTCACCATTTTCTGCACTACGCTGCTTCTGTTTCTCCTCCTTTCGCTTAATCGCTTCTTCTGTAATGTTAGCATGTGCATTTGTACAGGGTTAGATACAGAACACAACATTAACATGGAAAAGAACTGAGAAAAAGCTGCCCACCCAGCTTTCTATTCAGGGAGTCGAGAAGATTGAAGCACGTCTTCATTTACATAAATCACTTTTCTGTTCAACAGGGCAACTTATGAGACAACTTCTTTGTTTGCCTACAGGTTTCTTTCTACATCTTTAACGCAATTGTGAATTTTCAGGAAGTGACCGCAAACAAATTTAGAAGACCTGTGCATTTGGAAATTAGTAATGGTGATGTAACATGGAAACAATGAACAGTCACTAAATTAATCTCAACTGTAACTTGGTATGACAATGTTAGCAGATGTACAGGGAACAAGATGAGCGACTCACTTGTAGATACTACTCAATTGTCTAAATACTCTTGGTATAATGTAATCTATGAAAAACATTCCAATGGTTAATTTGTGTTAGGCTAATGTTTTTACAGAGAAACTATCATTTCAGTGGCTAACCCCAAGCTACTTCTGAATAGGGTAACGTACATGTACCAAAGATAGTTCTGTCAAGTGGAAACCACCATTTTCCATGACAGCAGAAACATGGTGCTGAACAGGAAACAACGAATAACGTTATTCATATAAACATTTATTGGCAGAGTACGCAGCGAAGGCTTACCTAGTATTTTATTTTTTGGTAACTGTTGTTCCCACTTAGGTCCATCATAGTCGTCGTCTTCATCTGAGGAATGACTAGAGGCCAGTTCTAAGCTGTGCCTCCCCACGGACATGTCACTGTCAGAGTCAGAGTCGTTAGTCCTCTTGCGGTCGTTCTCACCTGTATCTGGATCTACAAAACAAAGATTACATCTTCGAGGACAGGTGTTAAAGCAAAAAATCAAAAACCTTGCTATTACACTGTACACACATTTCGCCTATGGAACAACTAATGTCTCCACATACAGAGAAGTGAATTCCATCAAAATGAGCTGAAATTTCTTCAATTATCCCTGCACCTATCAGACCCTAAAAACAAATTCTACAAAAAAGTCAAGAAAAAGTTTTGTTACTGCTACACCAAATATTAATCTCACTAATTCAATGCATTTTAATAACTAAACACATATTTTCATAATTATAAGCCAAACATGCATGGATGTTTGAGGTGCACTGCAACACTGAAAGTATTTCAGCTCTATTGTCGCACAAAAGCTGAATGTTTATGTAGAATCGAATATAATCAGCCCAAATCAACTACGTCAAACCTTCTGAAGAGCATGCCTGAATTTAGTTGCTTCGAACTCTACCACTGTTAATCTCAATTTGACAGAAGTTCTTGTAAAAACTGACTCACCATCGGGGTGTTTCATACGCTGGAAGGCCGCTGGGTCATACCCATAAGGCGGTATGCCGGTATTGGGAGGGTAGAGGGAGCCTGAAGGGACATGGCCTGACGTTGATGTGCTGGAGTTCCTCAGGTAGTTATTTTTGTAGCCGCCTGTCCCGCTACTTGTCTTGCTGGTGGAACGACTTGTTGTGGATGTGGTGGAGATCCCCACATTAATCCTGTTCAGGCCATTCTCGAAGGACTCATGACGGTAAGCCAAAGCAGAACGATGCTGTGAGGAGTGCAAAGAACAATACTATATTACAATAGTATTTAATTAATGCAATATTCAAGCATTTTGTCAGGCCTTTTTTTTTTTCTTCATTCACAAATGAGAATGAGCTCTTTGTAAAGGCATTTAGAAGTCATAATACACTTGTACTGTAACACCTGAGAAGTTGTTATCCTTTTCCGTAAGAATCGGCCAAATATACTGCATATGAGAAGACAGAGAACAGAGTACTTACAGAGGCAGTGGGGCTTTTCATGGCATCATACTTCTCATCAAAATCCTTCTCCCCCTGGCATATCCTCCACCAACGTCGCATTTCAAAACGAACCTGCCAATGGCCACCAAATTTTCATATACAGTGAAATGGTAACACTCAGATACACTACAGAAGTCAGCCTTGATAATGCAGAAGTCATTACACAAGGTTAATAATCAGTTGGACTTAAGTCTATAGATGTATTTTACATGGACATTGTGGCAATTTCATGTTAGCTTAAGGATAAAAAAAAAACAAAAAAAAACAAAGCTAGTATTATGAAGCAGAATTCTTCCAGGCAGTGCCATGATACCATTTACACAAATTAATGCACTTTCCTAACGGTGGTACTATTATAACAGATATATTAAAGACCTCCCAAAATGCTGGAAGCCTGGGCCCAGTTTCACAGAACATTGTACGGTACTTTTTAAGCAAGAACATTTAAGCAACATCAGTCTTTCCACGACCCCTGGACTTTGGTTGCTTAATGAGATTTTGAGGAATTTCTAAGAGACATGATCAACACTCACCTGCTTGCTGCAAACCACATAAGCGACAAGAACAAAGATGCCTTGAAAACATGTGATGACGGCAAAGAGATAGTGAAAGGCCAGGTGGTTGTCGGTGAGAAGGGTTGATACAGACAGGAGACCAAACACCCCATCCAGGACCAGCACAAAAAGCAGCAGTACAGCAGCCACAAGCACCAACCTTAAAATCAAAACATAAAACATCTGAACTAGGACAAATCAGGATGTTAGCTCTTAGTCACTGTATTTAGCAGGTACAAAATACATCACTTTTCCTGTTGCTTTATTTTATTTAGCCACATTTCCAAAACTTATTTTTAGGCTTTTGAAATAATTAGCATAAAATTTATTTTGCCCTACATATTTATTGAAGATCAATATTAAATTTACATTGTTCCTTGCGGGAAAAAATGTGAGATGTCAAGTTCAATACCTTTGGAATCCTACTTTTGCTTTCTCTTTTTTAGGTGAACAGCTAGCTTTGACAGCCATAAAGAACACAAAAAGGTTCATCTACAACAGAAACAGACACATTTCTACAAGCTATTAAAATACAAGACTTTTTTTTATTGGTATGTACATGGCTTTATTCAATTTTAATTGCTTATATTTTATTCACATCATCTTTACCACAAAGAGTTGTACAATAATGTTATTCACACTTAAAAAGGATAATCGAAGAGAATCATAGAACTGTTAAAACTTTCACTTACCACTGCAATTAATCCAATGGGCCCGATGAATGATGCAATGAGTAGGCTGTCTGTTGCTAACCAGCAGCTAAGGAAAGGACAGAAACCAATGTGTAAAAAAATAGTGCATCTTTCCGTAATAAAACACTTTGAATACTCACAACACACATCATAAAACAAAAAATGGAAAGGAGTAGGCCAACCATTAAAGCAATCTGGAAGAGTTATAGTTACAGCTTTTTAGATGAATAACACAATGCCCTGAACTGTTAACGTTCTGACCCAAAGAAAACTTACTACTTGTCATTTCCATAATCGTCAGTCGCTAATCCGACAGCCAAACTAACAATGATGCCTGGCACAACTGAAACAGGAAGGCAAGACAATTTTAAAAATACAATTCTCAGAATGTTAAATGTCTATGTAACAAATGTTAGGCAACACACACGTAACTTTAAAACAAATACATGTACACATCAATCTGATATTTTTTCAGTATTTCAGCACATTCATTTAATTATTTATTTCATTGGTGTATAATGCTGTACTGATGAATATATTGAGGAAATCCAAGGCCATCCGCAGGTTGTCAACACATTCAAACATTATAAAGGACACTTCAACAGGACTGTACACAAACACTGTAAATAATAAAATACGTATAGCATACCATAGCCCAATAAGTAATAGAACTTCATAGAGCCTTGATTGATGTTTCTGATTTCGGTCAACATTCGATATAAATGGAGCATCTCAACAAAGAGCCAAAAGAAGGCAGACACATAGAAATAATGGAGGATGATTGCAACAAAACGACATCCCAACTGAAAGAGAAAGGAAAGAAGGAAATATCAGTTTAAAGAACAATTCATATCTGTACAAAATTCTTATTTTCTCCGATAATCAGCTCTCTTGGCTGAAAGGTGAGCCCAGAAGGAGAATGTACATGTGTATACCCTTTTAAGTTAGATGTAAAACACTGAGTATTCTGGATATATGTAATTTGTTCTGTCATATATGAACAAATATAGCTATAGCGGGCTTACCCCAAGATTATTATCTATAGATGCTTCTTCCTACTACCTGAAGCCATATTTTATTATCTGGACGCAGTGGACGGCCATGTTAACACTACGTCGTCATTTTGGAGGCCCACTTGACCAACACTCGGCTCTTGCCGATTTTCACCGATTGAGACTCGAAAGTAAACAACAACGCCCAAGCACGTGGTGCAGACAACATGGCCGTCAAACACTAAAATCTTTCGAAGTGGATCTACCATTGAGGAGCTTTGTACCTATGTGTATTTACTGGAAGCTGTGGATGCAACAACATGGGACAAAGAGCAGTTTGGACATGTGGGTAAACAGACATGAATGTTTTGTTGATGCCAGCATCAAACTGAGAGGGGCAGCACGGTAGGTTGGTAACATACCGCTGCAGGGTGGAGGAAGAACCTAGGGCTTAGCCTCTATAGATACATGTAATAATCTATGGCTAAGCCTGCTAGAGCTATTACCAATAGAATCAGAAATGTAACACTGAATAAATTGCTTGACAAAAATGTCAGCAGGTTCAAAAAGAGATATTACCCCCTCACTCACCTTATTTTCTGTTTTGTCTATACCAACCAGGAATGTAAGTTCAGCCACAAAGATGGTGAGGACAAAGTTGATATGGATGGAATTGGAATTTGAGTAAAGTCGACGAAGGCAGCAGAACAGGAGCAGGCAAATCATCAGACAGGTCAGTGAGATTAGGAAGCCTATGTAACGCACGATTATCACACCTAAGAACTCCATTGGGTAGTACTGTACCAAGTAAACAAGATTATGTCACTTACTGGAAGAGTCAAGATGAAACCACAGCTGCAGGCTACCTTAAAACCTTTCTCTTCCACAACAGTTATGTGTTACCGATGACACTCTAAGGAGAGAGTCGGTCAGACCATTAGTTCCTACATCATGTAGGGCATGACAGTCACAGACTACCCTAATTCCTCAACCTTTTCACATACAAAAGAGCAAATTTTAGTGCAATTTATGCACATTTTAAGTTTGATTTTGGAGACAAAACTACACTGATTTGATTGGCCAACTTCGGGGCTTCACAAAGGGTAACATTTTATCAGTCTACACAGAATAAAGCTTCCGGAATATGCTTAAATAAAGACTTCTTCAGATTTATGTGTCCATAAGTTTAGAATGTTTGTTCCACATTCAGAAAAGTTCTACCTGTAAGACAATGTTGAGGTTTAAGACATGGCTGAATTCAAACATGCAGAACTCAATGAGATAGACTAGTGGTTTTCCAAGGCATTCTAAATTTCTTCCTCTAAAACTTTTATTATCAATATCTAATGCCAGAGTAGGAGAAACATGCCAAAAATACAATGGTTACAATTAGGTGTGTTTTACAAAACATGGGCATTTCCAAGAAAGAAGCTATCGTCTAAATTGTGTTACCTCTGTATCAGAGACATCCATGAGAACTGCGTAAGTAGACAGGTGGTTACAGCTGCATGTCACAAACTTCTTGTCTCCCATCTTGTATCGTCCCTTTAACTCACAACCCTCTGTTGACCACTGACCACGGGTGTTGTTTCTGAGTGGAATAGAAACATTAAAACTGAGCACCTCCATCCCTGAATTTCACAAGGAATATCATAACACTGCCTCTAAAAACGGAACAAAAATGTACAACCTAAACTGCTTTACATAAGCTGGAACAGCATTTCAGCATTTCAAGAATGTCAAGAATTCACGCAAGTTTAAACGAGATAGCCTGGCGGTCTCTCAAAGTACATGTGCCACAGGTATGAACTGTGACTATGAGACAGATTGAACATTCTTCTCGTCAGCTCAATGACTGAAATCACAAATATCACATCTTTTAGCCATGATCGTTTGCAACAGCGATACTCTTGAAATACCGATTCGGCTTTGATATTGGAAAAAAAAAGTACAGTATACAGAATGTCACACAATTAGCCAACATCCTTTTGTATCTATAGCTAAATGTAGCTTGCAAATATAACAGATTTGTGTGGCAATCAGCCGACATCTCTCACCCGGACTCCTTGAACTGCCAGTGCACACACTGGGGACTGGTGCGATTGACAACCTGCAGCTGCTGGAAAGTAATCTCCACGGGCTCCTGCAGGGGGCCATGGATGTTTCTAGATTTGTCCCTCAGGATCACAGTGATGACAGGGCTGTTAACCGCTAGAGGGCGTGTGGTTCTGTCAGGTCAAATACAGACAAGTTTCAATAAATAGTGCCAGGGAATGCACAGTAATGGTTGTCTTGGTGAATGCCTGGTTTTCATTTAGAATTTGAGAAAGTAGTCAGAGTTCAAAAGTAGGGAATTTATTACAGGACAATTGCTATTTGTTTAAATAGTAAAAATATCCAAAGTAGAAGGCTATAGGAACAGCAGTAGACAGCTGTCTGCAGCTTGCTACTTGCCCTTTTTGAATACTGTACTTTTACCCAAAATGGCTTAAATCCTGTGTGAAAATGAATATTTGACAGAGTTCTGTACAGCTAGTGTCGATAACATACAGATGTGGTAGGAATGCATATTTAATCTAATTTTACAACCACATCCATTTAGATTTAAATAGACAGTATTAGATAAAAAAAATAAAAATGTCATCATTTTTTACTCTTTTAAAATAAATGCAGAAACCGGTAGACTGCTCATCATACCTGACATCTGAACTGTATGACGTGGGAAGGACTTCTCCTAAAGTCTTGTACATCATATATCCAACGTAAGCCTTAGAATCTACAACAGTTGATCAAACAGAATTCAGAAGATTTGTCACAGTAACAGAATAAGTGTACAATGTTACACTGAGTACAGTATGCATGCAACATACATGTCATCAATCGAATTTGGCTTAGGCAATCATGCTTGTGTAACAATGAATGAGAGAACAAACAAAATACGTTTAATGCCACACTTGCAGCAGTTCAACCACATCATTGCAACCATACCATGTTGAGTAATAATTATGGAACCCATAACTAGTGCAAATCAAATTTAAAAAAAAAAAAACCTTTCAATCGCTCATCTCTTTAAATCAACCATAAAGACACAAACAGGATAAAGCGATTAAAGAGATAGGAAGGGAAACACTGACCTTTTGCTGCTGTGGTTGGGATAATGGATGCTGGTAAAGTGATGTACGTCAGCTTATCAAACATGTTTTCCTTCTGAACAATGTTGTTGTACTTTGGTATCCGTTCTTTAGTGGAGTTTGGATTTTTGATTGTATCCACTGCAAGCACTAAATAAAGAAGCATAAAAAAACCATTTTATTTTTCTTTTATATATTCCATAGATGTTCAGCTGATAAGGTTGGAAGAAACGTGCAGAGTAACCAACCCTACCGAATTTGTGAGAGCAAAAATTTGAACCGGATTGGTGTTTTACGGTATTATTTAAGCCATATTTAAAAATATTTGACTTATGCAACGGCAGCTAGCATTATGGTGAAAGGAAACCAGGCAGAGCCCAGGAAAACCAACGACCATCCGCAGCTTGCTGCAGACCTTCCCACGTATGCCTGGAGAGGAAGCCAGCATGAGCTGGACATGCACTCAAATCCTATCACATTAATGAGAGGATCCGGAGTGACTGTGGTGAACTGGCGTGCAGGTATGTTTTGATATATATATATAAATATATCTGTTTGTGAGTTCCACAGGAGTGGATTATATGCAATATATGAGACCTATCTATACAAGGATAAATCATGGCTTCTGGCTTTTGGACAACATCTACTACAATGTCAGATTAACTATAAGAATAACATAATCAGTTCATATTTTATTTACTTCATCATTAAACCCATACAAAATATCGCTGTGGAGGATGTCTTTTACCTATGCAGTCGGAGACAACATCAAAAGGCCAGGTGTGAGCGGTTGCCATGGAACTGGCTAGTGTGGACAGATACTCCTCCATCATCCACATCAGCTCTATGGCACCACCTGACATTCTATGGATCTGGTCCCAGTAACCTTTGGTCTTTGGGTCATACATTCTGCTCAGTGTGCTCAGGATGTTCTACCAAGGTGAAGCAAATAAAACATGCTAATTAAACACTATCAAACTATGGGCAAAAGGTTTACGAGCTACAGCTAGAAAGTTCTGAGAGAAACATCAACTTCCACATATTAAAATACAAATGAGACAAATAAGAGACAATTAAGATGGAACTAATCAAAATCTTATTCAAACTATGAAATTTTGACATGAATACACTTTTCCTTTTAAGTTCTTGGTAGGGCCATCTGCATGTGGTAGCCGTAGTATGTACTCACAGGAATAAATTGTCGGTCTCGTTCACTGGTCAGATTAAGTCCCTGCTGCTGGTTTTCATGGCTTAGGATTGTCTTTAGGGACAGGTAAGTCAGGTAGATGTCGTTGCCATACATGACGTCCACAGATCCGGAGATGTTGGCCAGTTTGGACACAGTCGTCTTGGCAAGAAAGGTATTGACACCTGCTGCTAACTGCCCCAACTGAAAACCAGTACAGGTGCCTATTATTGATCACAAAGCTGATTATAATATCACAACAGATATGATGATCTTAGCTGAAGCAAGAGGTTGGGACACTCCGTTTTGTTTAATATTGTTTCACAGCAAGCCTACTTTTCTGAGTGTAGGGACAAAAAGAGCTCAGAAGTCACAAACGACCAAATCAAGCAACAAATATGTCATTCACATAGGAGTAATAATGGATACACAGTTCGGCAAAGGTGCTTTAATTGTAAGTGGTGAAAAAAGAACAGGTTTTCATTATCACTATCAGCTCATGCCATGCTCCTCACCTGTCTCTGGAGGCCCATGAACTTCTCAGATGTGCAGTTGAAGAGATCAGGCTCTAACCAACCATTACGAGAACAGAAGCGCTTGGCATCACCTATGCAAAAGGAAAATTACGTGCACAACTGCAATTTTGCCATTTTCCATTGCCAATTTTGCATTATCGCTGTGGTCTCCCTTTAAAACACATCAACATTCATTGCATAAAAATCCTTTTCATGTCCAAGCATATCTAACATAGCGTTATAAGGAATTAAATACTGAAAACAACCTTACTATAAAGTTCTTCTGTTGCCCAGTTTAAGTTTATATGGAAACAATTTATTTATAGTACAGCTCAGGCTAAAACTGTAAAATCAAAACTAGGCAGCAGATTAGCGCGATCCAGGAGGGTTTGTAGAGGGCTTGTAGACAGTCACCTGCGGAGTCAGTGACATGTCCACTGAATGATCACATATCGCTGATGTGGTAGGCCTACGCGCTGGCTGTGGAAAGTTGATGACGGAAAATATAGTTCTTTGTTAGAATGATTTTTAAAAGACTTTTGAAATACATGAAACTAAAGTTAAACATCTGATGTGTGTATTTTTGATCTGAAAGTGGCAATCTTCTTTTAAGTAGTGACTTAAGAGTGAGTCCATGCAAGATTTGTAATGGATCACCACGACTGCTATAACTGGCCCATAACAAGATGGCCAAATATCTTTTGTTTCTTCCTTGTTGTGGGAGTCATTTGCCAGTGAAAAATTATCTGCCACTCAGTGATTTAGAAAACCAAATTGACACTTTGATACTAACACGTCATGCAACAAAAACAAGGCTGTATTACAAATGAATTACATGCACAGAAGTGGTACAAAATAAAAAACATGATACAGGACAAGTTAGATTTTGATAATGTGACTGTGGAGAATTTGTAGTTTGTACAAAACCATGTATGAAAAGTACCCACAAAGCAAACGCATGAAGGAAAAAATGATTCATTTGCACCAATACACTTTATTCGAATGTTTGTCTTATCAGACATAGTGTGCCTTTTCTTTTCTGACTGACTACAAAATGCCTTCATGAAATTCATTCTACTCTGTTAATTTATGCTTAACCATACAGGATTTGAACCAACACCCAGATGAATTCAGATAGGCCTGTCAAAATATATCTGTGAACTTGAATAGCTTATGTGTGTATCAATAAACATATGATTATGTTTTTTGTTTTTTTTTCAGTTTGACAAGTATTGTTTTGGCATTCACTGTACTTGTGTGAAAAAATATCATGGGTGTTTAATAGGCAGCAACAGCAAAGCAGATTATTGTAGGATTAATCTGGGATTAAGACAGATATCTATCTAAATACCAGGCTTAAATAAAATATTTGTAAGTATCATAGAGTATGAATAATATCCTCAAGTGTCAGACTTTATTAACTAAATTACACTGTCAGTGAATGGTTTTGAAAATTGTGAACAGAAGGAAGAAATTAACCTCTCAAACCTGGCTGCTTGGGCTAAATTCACTGTTTCTGTGTAAATCACTCTTCTGTACATCTCCCTGAGTGGCAATTTGGTCAGCAAATAAGCAAGTCTGTATAGACAATCAATGATGTAGGCTAATCTTGAAAACTTTGTAAACCCACCAGTCAGATCAAAGAAAATACACCAACCATTTTGGGTTATTTGTTGAAAACAGCAGTAGCTTTGGCTCGGTCTACATGTCCATCCACCGGAAGTAGCATACAGTGAAGATGCCCGATTCTGACACGAACATACGTGTTTTGGGTTATATTTTTTTTTTTGTTCTTTTGACATGAGGCTGACACAATCCTTGCCGTGATATGAATACATGATGTCATTTAGACGTCACCTTTATACAAACGTGACAAATGGTAAGACATGAGCGTGCAGTCACAGGAGAGTGTTGTCCACCAGTCTTGGGGCGAGGTTATAGACGGGAAGCGCACGCTACTGCACATTCACGAGCAAGTTGTGTTGGTTTGTGAAATTTATGCGAAGATTTGGCCACTTTACTATAAAATATCTGTCGCATGGTTTTACATGGTATAATATAAATGTATATCAAAATTAATGTGCCAAGCGTCGACACCAATCTGAGGCTTTGATGGCATATTTACCCCCTTAATCAAGTTGATGATCTGATTTTGTTGTGCAGAGGTAGGTTATATATTGCAAGATAAATTTTCCACTCTTCACGGCTAGTATATGTTCAAATAGCTGAACCATGGGTACTGCACCTTCCCTTGCAAACTAGGATAGGCCGATGTCAGAACTATATTCACACTTTCCGATATTAATCCTGTACGTGTCAGCAGGTCTCCGACATAGCCCAGTAGAGGGTTTGTTCCACGTCAGTAGAGCAGTAAACAATTGACTTATAGCTTGGGCTGTACTGTGATTACTTGAACTCCATATATCTATTCCTGGCAAGACCTTTCCCATGGTCAGATAAAGCCGTGATAAAAAGAACTTACCATAAGGAATGCTCCCATCCTTGTCCTCGGGGCAGTCCTGAACAGCAGTGCGGTTGAACAAGGTGCGATCCCACCAGACTTGACTGTGGTAAGATCTTGGGCAGGAATCAAACTGTTTAACACCTAAAATCAACACAGGTGTCAACATGTTACAGGTAATGCTTTTCAATAGGAAAATGAAAATATACAATGATACACCTTAAAGGGCTACTTAAGAGTTTGTTGTGAAGTCTGAATAATTTCTTACCCGAAAATCTTAAGCATCATTTTAAGGCATTTATATACTTCTGAAAGTGCATTTGCAGCACCCAAACATTTGGTGAAATAGAGTAATCTGAAGTCTGTACATCATAATATCTACATAGATGTACTTAGCTTTTTCAACATAAAATGATCCAAGATAAATATTCAATCAAGGGTACAGGTAAGTCACCAAACGATGAGTACAACCATTTAGATGTACCAATATGAATTTGTTAAATCAAGCTTACTTTCACAGCCACCATTCCTGATCTCAGCAAAAGGATCCTCACAGAGGTCACACCGACGGCCTTGAATCCCACTTTTACAAGGACACTGTCCAGATTCTGGATGACAAGAGAGTCCTCTAGCCCCACCAGGGTAATTGCAATCACAAGGATAACAAGTATTGCTGCCTTTCGGTTTGTAATGGTTCACCTGACAAAATGGCAAAGAATAGTCAACGCATTTACTCAAACCTTTAAAAAGGTAGAAAGAACACCTAAAATTTTGTTAGGCTCACCACTACTTTCAGATTCACTTCAACCAGCATATCTTCAATTCCTCACCTTGCATGTGCAGAGGCCAGTCGTCTTGTTGCAGGAAGGTTTGAAGCCTCGCTCTGTTGGGCAGTTGCATGGTCCACAAATTGGGGAGCCCCACCAGGAGGCAGGACACGGCTGCTGGGCGCGGATCTCACAGTACTTCCCAGATTGCAAGGCGCCGCACTCACAGCTATATGACTGGGATGCTCCCATGGTGAGAGAGCGCTGACATTCGGCGTAGTGGCGACAAGGGTTGTAATCATCACAGATGTGTCCACACTCTGGACCCATCCGGCCTGAAACCCATGAACAAATGGTTTAAATCCCTCCCATAAAAATTCACCTTATTTCTATTACAAACCTTCAACCATTTACAGTTTTACTGTATACTTTTCACCAGATACTATCTATTGATACTGTATGTCACCTACTAGTGCCATTCATTATACAGTCTTATAACACAACAGGACAGAATTCTACCATACCTCACAACTCACAAATAAAAAAATTTATTTTTTCTGTCAGACTTGTAGATACATGTATATACCACAGGCCTAATAACTTTTCTCACCTTTGGAACACTGACAGGAATGTTTCCCCCACTCATCTACACACTGGCCATGACTGCATGGATCAGAGTTACAAGCATCCTGCACATTGCAACCTTCCACAATGTTAGACTTGGATCCACCACTCAACGTTGAGCGCTCTGTGCTTCCCAATACCACATTCTGCAACAAAACACACAGAAAGTTGCTGAAATGACCTCAAATAAGCCAATTAAAAAAAACCCACACAAAAAAAGCATTTTTTGCCATCAAATCATAGATCAATAGTGCAGAATTAAAATTTTACACAAAAGACATTCTTGTGTTTTATTGCTTACTTGACTGATTTTATACAAAATGCTCAAGAATATTTTATTTACATATTGGCTTTCAGATTTATGGCTGGAGTAAACTGGGTTTCAGTTCAAGGAAAGCAACCTTACACAGCCTGAATGGATTCCAGAATGTCACTTATCGCTTAAAGAGCTTTTTAGATGTTTCGAGTACCTACCTTCAGACAACCCACAAATCCACTCAAATTCGGAACAGACTTATCAAGGCCACCAACAAAGACATTCTCCACCAGAATCCCTAGGGTTAAAGTTGTCACTTTGATGGTTTTCTGTGGAGGTAAAAACTAGTTAGAAAATGGCAAGATTCAAAATGTGCAGCTTTTACCAAGGTTTAATTACATTCTTCTCTGATATTTATCCTAGAACGTTAAACTGATTGAGTAACTGTTAAATGAACAATTTCAAACAACACTAAACTTCAAGTGCTAAATGAATAATTTCTTATCTCTAAAACAACTGATTACATCTCTGTGGCTTCTTTTCACAAACATCACATTAACTCTTTTAACATGGAACAAGCCAAGAGCTACATTTACCTCAGGGGCCTGATGTATCTTTATAGAAAAGACAAATAGGTGAAATATTTCCACACCTGACACCATTCTCACCTGTATCACACCGTAGTCCAGACTGAAAATAAGCTGCCCCTCAGACCATCTGGCCACCACATAATGCCACTTCCCATCGTTCACCCGAAGTTTGTCCAAAACAACAGATAGTGTGTCAAATGTGTAAGACACAAATCCATCCTTGATCTACAACACAGTACTTAGTATGATCATTAACAAGCAACCTTCATTCCCGTTATTATTTTACAAGACAATATGTTTGTCAGGCAAATAGTTAAGTATTCACTAGATAATTTAAGGATTGTAGCAAAATAACCTATAATTGTTACACAGAATCTTGTATTTTGGAGGCTAGTAAATGTTACATTTTGTTGCTGAATCTCACATTTTTCCAGAAGGATATCATCACAACTTTCAAACAAACTTCAACACACCTTTGTAAGAACCCACAGAATCAGGCAAAATGAGTAACAAATTCAAAAGTGACTTTCGCCATGTATACTTACCAATGCCCATATCTTCAATACAAAAATCTACATTTCATTCACTGTTAATGAAATTTATTTTTTTGTGTATCTTTATGTTAATATACATAAAACATTGGTACCATAACAGCACTCCCGTACCTCCAGTTGGATCTTCTTGCTGCTTCTAACCTGGACAGACATAAGAATCCCACTGTGTGCCCGTGTGCGGAATGCGATACCATTGTACCAGACAAATTGCACTGCTTCGCTGGCCGGCTTGAACATCATGTAGCCATCTCCACGGAATGTATAAGGCAGCTCAATTTCTGAAGACGAAATCACAACAAAATTTGATTGATGGATCAAATAAGAAACTGTATGAACAGTTATCACATATATCTTACCATTAATTTTTGCATATTAATACTGTATATAGGTACATATACTTAAGCATAAAACTGTTCCTGATGAGTACTACAGAGACAGTTCATGCAACACAGAATGCTACTTCTGCACGTGAATTATTTAATGACAGGACTAACAGAAAGAACAGAAAGGTGAAATTGATAAAATGAAAATCTCGTTGAAATTTTTAAAATGCAAATCTAACGTAAGATATTGCCAAACATGAATTTCAATTTGAGCATTTCTGTTCACCTTGGCTGCAATCTTTACCACCTGTCCGAGGAGGACATTCACAGATGTAGGTACCCCATCCTTCCCTGCATGTACCTGGTAAAAGAAGATACACATGTAATCGGGTGAAACTTTGCAAGAACTAAGGGACAACTTCATTTGTATTTTCTTTTGTCACCACAAATCAGGTGTAACAAATGAAGACTCAACAGATATTGGCTATCACAATTTTCTAAACTATATTTTATATAATACCAGGGTGAGATCTTTCAAAGTATACCATCTTAACTCTCCAAATTGTATCCCATCCCCTCCCCACTGGTACAGCCATCTCTATTTAACATGCATCCATGTAAAATCTACCCACATCACAATGTGAGAGAAATTATAATTCATTTGGATTATTTTGAAATCTAATTTTGGTCCAAACCAATCCAAACACATTCTAAAATCCTTGACAAACAAATGGCATCAGAATTCAGTACAGCTGAGATACTAGAAACTAATTTCTCTCTAAAATGTTTATTTGCTGTCTTCAGAAATATAAAGAGAAGTGTTTATTACATATTTACTAAAGGGCCTATCCATGCTGAACATATGATGAATAAGTTGATAAGCTACAACTATATTACAAATGCATGAGTCATAATAATACATCTACATACAGGTAAATGTTCACTTTTAAAGGAGAAGAAAACCTAAAACCATGACACTATAGGCTGAAAAGGGCACATTTTTTTTCTATCTGGTGGTGCCTGCTGCATAATTTTGCCATTTTTTCTCACCATACATGTAAAGCCTGAAAACAGCAAGGCTGGCCAAAATCTATGAGTCCATCAAGTCCTCCATCTTTAAAACCCTGTAATTTATGGTGGAGGTGTGTTTCCCCTTGGCCAATGAGAGTTGTTAAAACTGCCAGCCTGTTCGTGTAAACTTGGAACCTACGTCCAACATTCTGGTTTCCTGACCGTCAAGCAGAAAACGAACTGTACTGTTTGCTACCTTCAGGGAAGAAGAGTTCTACCGGAAATGTACGAACTGCACTTCAGCGGTTTCCAATGGCAATTCTCCTATTAACACATAAGACTTCAGGACTAGTTCTTCGGCAAAATCGAGTCGCCCACAGTGGATTTTGCCGCTGACTTTATTTATAATTTATCAACTTGAATTACGTATTAGAATTTTTTTTATGGCATGCACCTTCGAGGAAAAGCATACTCTTTTCAATGGTATTTAAATTTTCTTCTCCTTTACTAAGACTAAAACAATTACCTCAGATTATTAAAGTTGCGTGAACCCACCACTTGCAGACCCACCATTGCACATATCACGCACCACATGAATAGTATAAGCTAATCAAGACGCATGTTTAGAATACCTTGCACTCAATCATGTAAGTAGTGATAACTACAAAGAACATTTTTGCACTTTTGCTGCAAGTTTTATCTAAGATTTAACAATAACTGTCTATACATGTACCCATCATAAATTTACAGCAGCTTCAAATTAAATCTTTATCATTAGTCTCTCTGACATTTGCAAACTGCAATAGAATGAGGGCAGGGTTATCCCAGTATCTCTGGGTCAAGCTATGATATCTGACAGTTAAGGTACTGTGATCACCTTATTTACAACACAAGTTTTATGAAATATTCAGATAAGATACCAGTAGAGTAAATGCACATTAATAACTGGAAAAGAAAATCACTGAAGTGTGTCAACAGCTGAAGGGCAGTTAATGGAGTGTGAAATATGGAGCAAATAAAAAAGTTAGCTGATAGAAATGCATCATAGCAAAACCCCAGTTAATAGAATTTAAACAATTAGCCCAATATTCACTTCACACAAAATTTAACAACATACATGTAACATACAGTAAGTTTATGAAGGCCCTCAGCTTTACAAATTCTGCAGCTCCATAAGCCAACAGTCTTCAACAACTATGTTTATATTTTCACACCTATCATATCAACAATAATGCCCTGATGAGTTTTTTTTTTTTTTTTCCCAAAGCCATAACCATCACAAAGTCAGACACCCTCTTCATATAACTCTGAGCACTGATTTATGATTAGGAGATAGAAAAGGACTCTCTCAGTCCATGTCCAGTCCCACACCTCATGGAGCAAGTTGCAAGATAACATCTCATATGTTAATGGGTATTCTTCACAGTTCATATGGTGAGAAAAAATACTTCCCTCACTTAATCACACACTACACTGATCTTGTGACTTTTTAAATTTTAGAAATTCTACAAACGACAAAAAAAACAGAGAGATGGTCAAAAAGATTTGCATTTCACATAAGCCTTTATGATGTACGTTTTTTATCAAACTTTTCACCCCACATCCCAATGGCAACATGAAGGAAGCGATTTCTCAACTGGACTTTGACATAAAAGCCTGCTATAATAATCCATTTAATATGATGTAATTCAGCAAGTTCCCTTCCCTACAAAGACTCAGATTGGTGCCAAATTAACAATAATGAAGACACCATACATCTTCAACTATGTTTTAATGGCCTTTGTTGCCATACTTCACAATGCTCTTAATATCCCCCTCCCACACCCTTAACTAAGAATGTGAGTCATGCCCAGTGGAAAAGTGGCTGATGGCTCAATGCTCTTTAGCCACAGTACTTAGCCAGAGAAGCGTACCCAGGACCTTAATGAAGAGACCGTGTGACACAATCAACGGAATGCCCAGAACATGGGAGAAGGTCATAATGTAAAGTTCAACACCAAAATATAGAAAATCACATCACAAGAAAGGAAAAGATAACAGTTTCTGTCCACTGGTGATCTATAAATTTGACTGTGTTTTTCAATCTTATGATATGCATTTCATTTGATTTGTTAACACCATTCTGAGTTCTACCTACTTACATCTAGTTGTAAACTTTGTTTCAGTTTAGCTTGAACCAAACAACATATGAAAAGTCACATCAAAAGTACAAAGTTCTAATTTGCCGACAGGGTAGCAGGTGAGCTGTTCGTGTTTTTTTTTTTTTCTACTGAAGGCTTTTGTTGCACATTATTGCCTCATACAACTGTTAGCGTTCATTTGTATTCATTTCACTCATTTTATAAGTGAATATATCTAATTTACATTTTAAATTACAACTCCATCTATTTGTCAGTCAAATTATTAGCATTCTATTTTTTAATATGGGCGATGAACTTCACACGGGGGTATGAGTGCAACACAACATTGACCTTGTTGGATGTCGCAGCTAAGGCAAATTTTGAACTTGTTTCACTTATAACTTGAGGAAAGTGTTGGCACTTACTCAGAAATATTCCTGTCCTACAATATCAAAGTTTTACCCAAAGATCCAAATTTTCTAATACTATGTTATATGTATCTGTGCTTTCTGCATACTTCTCTCCACACTACTTATATGACTTGTATACATGTACTGCATAATGATAAATAATTACATGGAGGCATTCAGAAAACGCATACAAAAAAGCTTGTAAACTACATTCATTTGTACAAGAGATAATGGCTGTAAACGTTTCTCGCCAATTTTTGCTCAGAATACATTTCACGTAACCATTTGTGTTATCACAAAATATTTTAAATTTACCCTCACAAGAAACATTGAGCTTACCTCTATGGGTGCAGGGTGAGGACTGGCACAAAGACCGTTTTGGTGGGCAGCCTTCCTGAGTCCCATTGTCAGCCACAGGTGTATTCAGATCCAACAGTTCTCTATCAAAGTAAATGTCTCTGATACATCCCTCAAAGTGCTTGTTTTTCACCTGGAAGTCTGAGGACACAGACGGGAGGCCACCTATCTGAAATGGACCTGTGAGGTCCAATAGTCGATGGCACGGCTCTGTTTCAATATTACACCTGAAACAAAGGAAATATCTAATTAGTATTCACAAAACATACCTGTATAATATAATATATTGAAGACAATGGCTACCTTACAATAAAAAGTACACAATGGTATCATTTATACAACAGCAGGCAATAGTAGCCGAACTTCAAAACAAATCGCCAAGACATTTTATGCCACCTGAATGTTACAGAAACAAAGTCTGTTACCTTTTCTCCAAATGGAATGTTTTCCTAACTGCACAGGTGTAATTGCCGAGCTTGTGGCCATAACGAATCCACACCTCAGTGTCACAATCCTCACCGACTGTCAAAGTAGCAGTCTGTGGAAATAAAGCATACAATACATACCATGTGCCATCTCTCTCAAGAGTACTGATCATATTTTCACAAAACAATTAATGCATGGCTTACCATAAATTGTCTTCAAAATATTTCTCCCATTGTTATAAGAATGTATAAATGCTGTCATAAATATCACAGAATGACAAGTTGCAAGATCAAGCATGTAATAAGCCACAGAGCAGTTTCAAGTGAAGAGGACACATCCTGTTTCAGTACGAGTGGAGGAAGGAGGGGATAAACAATGGTACGTCTCTCTAACATGAAACACTGCAACAATTGTCAGGCACCCACAATTCAGCAAATTCATACCTTTTTATAGAACTTTTGCAGCACCTCTAGGAGAGTTTCAAGTTGAAAAGTGAGAAAATATCCGATGAAACCTAGAATCGTGGTTAATCCCAAACTGTTACCATAGTCTGTAAAGGTGTTGCCATGTGTTTTAGTTTGTTTGTACCATTCTGCACATCAACGTAAGCATTGGTGTGGGCTCAAACCTGCTACCTGGCTTATTTTGCGCATGAAGTACTGTGTACCTGTCTTTCAAGTGGCTTTGCTTAAAACACAGATTGGTTATCATGCTTTTCCATCTAAAGCACAACTGTCACCACGACATATAAGAACACTAAAGCAGCAAAAAAAAGCAGTCCTAACTGCTTGGTACAAAACTGCATACATGTACATGGAGAGCTGAACTAAAGGAGGTTTCCATGGCAACTAAAACTAATTTATTGCACAACTGAGCTCCAACACACTGAACCACCACTTCAATAATGTGGATGGCAACAGCCAATGCGAAATAACCTCATAGCATGCCACACAATTCACACCCTAGATATTACTGTGGTGATGCACATACATCCACACAGATTGTTTCCAGTGCCATGGCCACGAACACTGATCCATCCACAACGGAGGATCATGTCCCGAGGTGATAATTATACTCTGTTTTATGAGAGCTACCAATTAGTGCACAGACCAATCTTCCTGAAGCACCTTACACAGGCTCACATACAATCACAAATAATAAGGCAAAGGACAGGCCCCTAAATTCTTTAATCATTTTCAACCAATTCTGCAACCAGCATTCTGAAACATTCCGAGAGAACTATAGAATGTAAAGAAATAATTTGCATGGTTTTATGAAGTTTGCATCTTAAGTGATCATTTTTCGCGTCATTTTCATAATAAATTTTTGCATGCATTCCACTGAATAAGTGCTTTAGTGGTTGAAAAGGTTAAAATTGACAGAATGTACATGTCAACATACATACTGATACAAACTAATAATTGGGTTTCCCAACAATTTCAGTAAAAGATTAACAAGATATTTCCAGAGATGAATTTTCATATCGATGGTAAACAAAGTTACAATGCTCTTAAACCACTGTACTGGATCGCCAGTACTGGGAAAACAAGATTCGGTGCACTGTGTCACTGTTTCCTACAAATTTCATCATTATGACCTTTTCCAGCATGGAGTTGCTCACAGGCCATATAATAGATTTCTTCGAGTTACACAAGTCTCCACCTAAGTTTAAAAAAAAAAAAAAACCTGCATATATGGTTTTGTCAGCTATTGCAGTTCTCAACTTTATGACTGCAGTTGTAAAACACTGATAAGACATGTCGCCCAGAGCGCCCTGTGCTTATCTGGCATAGACAGCTCTACCAATAAAGCTCACTTTTAACTGGGATCTACCTAATAAATCCCAGCTGTTAACTCGATGATGGCAATCTATCCTGGATTTATGAACAATCACTGCACACTTGCCACACATATTTTTAGTTAAAATGCAACACATTGTGACTTAGGACTACGTACATGTAAAACATGTAAAGGCAATCAGATATCACAGCAGACTCTTTCTCGCAATATCCACGATCAAATGACGAAGATAATTTAATAGATTTTATTTCATTTTTGGGTAAAATCTTGCTCATTAATAATTTCTTGCCGTTCATTCGGCTCAAAAATCAATACAGCGTCTCAACAGGCTCTTTTGCCAGAGAAACATTTAGGTTGGTTGGCTTCTGTAAATTAACTGTTAATGGCCGGGCATAAATCCTCTTCTGTCCACACAGTGCTGACAATCTGGCAATTCACACATGAATGCAAGAATTAGTCACACAAGGCTGGGAGGCTCCTCAATATTAAGTCATGACAGTGCCTAACAACAGGTACACACTCAAGCAACTAAATCTCAACACCTCTCTCCAACCCTCAGTTCAAGACTAAGTGCTATGCCACAGCATTTGTGAACGAGATGGATAAAATCCAGAATGACTAAATTACAAAGCCTCAGAATTCAATTAGTGTACATCATTCAGTAGAGATTTCATCAAATCATTTGAAATGCTGATTTTTCAACAAGACTTTTATTTGTGTTCACAGTTATGTTTTTTAAAACTTCTATGAATCAATGTCTTAAAAACCAGCCAAAAAAAAATTTATAATTTACTTCAGTTTACTTGAGTAATCAATAAGGCCGTTAAAAAATGGACTGACATCAATAAAATGATACCAGCTATCATAGTAATTTTAATGAAACCAATAATGCCTGACAATACAAGGCAAAATCTCAACTTTAAATATCCAAAATGTCACAAAGCAAGATTGTTGGTTATATTTTAAGGAAGGTGTGATCAAAACTGGCAATACAGAGTTGTGGAATCAGTGGGGTAAGGCTGTACATCTTACCCTGTTGAGATAATCTACTCTAACATAATGCCACTCTCCATTACTCGTCCCTTCCTCCAGATTGGTCCTCACTGATGTCACATTTGATCCTGTAGAGAACGAAAACTGCACTTGACTGTCCACGATCTCCAAGGCAATGAAATCATGTTGCTCATTGTAGCGGCCATTGTAAAACAACAGACCATTCCTCTCCCAAGTAGCAAACCTGTGAAAGAATGACAATTTTTATTATCAACCTTACAAAAAATTGTGCATCAAATACATCTTCAAGCTATCTGTCAGGCATTTTGTACTGGGTAATCTGACCAAAATATCTTCCAGTTTTCAAATAAGCTCATTTTAACAGTTTGAATAACTGGCTATCAATGGTATCCATAGAAACTAGCTTAGGAAAAGCTTTTTGGGAATTAATGTCAAAGCGATTCCAGAGGACGAGAGTCATTGGCAAAATGACAACAAAATGTCCAGACGAAAGTAGTTTATGGGTTTTCGTCTGACCTCTGTTAGCATCATTTTTTTTATCCTTCTCACAGTGAGGCAAACCCCTAGTCTTATGCAACTGTGTAATTCCTTGCGCAATCTCACTCATACACACATGGCTCCAATTTCCATTTGTGGCCATTAAAACACCAAATTACCGATCCAGGACAGTGCCTTAAATCCCACCAGGAGAACAGAACATTAAATCTCCCCCATCTGAGCCACCAGCAATCCCCATTAGTCAAGAACATTCCTTAACCTCCTCATTTCTAAAATTCTTCAGAGAGCAATTCTAACCCGAGATTGAGTCATTTATCTTCATTCAGGAAATTAAATTTTGAACTCTTAAGTTTGTACAGAAAGCACCAAGTGCCTGTTATCCCATCACACACGGTTTGTTACTTTAATATGCACGTACATGTAAGTATATTAACTTTCTCATGTAAAAATAGGCTTACTGGTGGTCATACACATAAGATTTTCGTATCGCAATTGCATTCAATATTATGGTGAAAGAAACCGCAGTCCCCATGGCAACCTACTGATTTTTGCCAAGGTACTGATAAGCATTCCCCTTGGCAGAAGACAAGTGGCCTTTAACACATGTAAGACTGTAAAGTACTACAACACCTATGTGTCCAACTATCTGGAAATAATTTTACATCCAAATCTGTATTATCATAGATGATCAACACTGACACAATTACTGGGCTTAGTCAACCGCCTCTCACTCCACTATTTCAAAACTTTCTCCGTGGAATATGGGATGTAGAGAAATAATTTACAGTTTTCTGAATCTTACAATTTAAGTGACACTAATAAATCATTTTAGCCTCAATTTTACAATTGTACACATAAACTCCACAGAAAAAGTGCTTTAACAGTCTAAAAGGTTGAAAGTTTACAGTATACAGCTTCCTTTCATTTATTCGTTCCTTCCTTCATTGAGCAGACACGTACTAAAATATCAGGTCTGCTTGTTGCATGAAGTTTATTAGTGCACTTATCTTTATTTCAAACATACTAAGGCTTTTTGTAGCAGGCTGATACCAATGTTGAGATGTTTATATGTTGTTTCACGAGGATCTCATATCTGTCAGAGGCATCAGACACCACCATACCTATTCACAGAATCCTGACAACCAGTACTTGACCTATGGTAGAGGGCACAAAGTTTCAATGCTCACCAACCTGCACATTTTGCAGGAGTCTGAAAATGCCATTGATCTTTATCAAAGGGGGTATTTTGACATCTGTTCAGAACACAGAATATCATCCTACTGAAAAAATGTAAGTTTAAGCACCAAAAGTAATATTTCCTGATGTTTATTTGCTTCCAAAAATGCACTTTGGGGGCAAACTTTTAGGTCATTTACTATGCCCCCATATCCTCAGCACAACTTCAGGAAAATACACCTGTACTGTGCCAAACAGTTGTGAATGTAACTGTTACTTACTTCAGTTCAATTGTGAACCTGTGCCGACTTTTCAGTGATGGAAAGGTGAGGTAAGATCCCCTTGGGAAGCTTCGGGCAGTCAGCTGACAGAACTCGTTGAAGAATTCGGACTCTGGGCATTTCTCACAGCGGAAACCTCCTTTGATAAGTGGTTCACAGTAAGACGGGGGCATGCACACATTGGAGGGACACTTTACGCGATCATACTTCTTGGTTTTCATATCAATTTCACAGTTTTTACCTGCAACCACAAACAAGAGTCATTAGTCAAGCTCATTAACTATTTCCTTGCTAATTTGGCAAAGGCATCCCAAGTGACTGAGTTAACATAATGATGTTTGGTTTTATCACTGAATGCATTGGTTGAACTAAACAAAAAACAAATCTTTCTTTCTGTATGTAAATTGTTTTACAAGAGATAATTACCTGTAAATCCTGGCTGACAGAGGCATGTATATCCACCTTCCTTCTGCACACAAGTTCCGTTTCCACCACACGGGCTGGAGTAACACAGATTCACTTCCACATCGCACAAAAATATTTTCTTCATTCCTGAATAACCAAGGCATGAAAATAATTCCACCCTGTCATGCAAATAAGAGACATGACAACAGCATTTATAAGTTTTTTTTATAATTACTGAACAAAAACTAGGCTGAAAAAACAGGAGGAATTCTAGGTCTTTTTGTTTAACATTGGACACTTTTAATGTTTGATGAGCAGTTATCTTATATTGTAGGTTTGTCCATTTATTTATTTGATTGGTGTTTTACACTGTACTCATTAATATTCCACCTATATGCCACCTATGGTGGGAGGAAACCGAACAGCATGAGCTGGATTTGAACTCACAGCGAGGCTTGTCCATCGCACTCACCTGTGAATCCAACGGGGCAGTGGCACTGGTACCAGTTACTGGGGTGGATGGGTCGGAACAGCATGGTGGTAGAGGAGATGAAGGGCGAAGCCTGGCCAAACACCAGCGCTGACTGGCAGTAGTCAAAGAAGGCACACAGTTCCTTCACACACATGTTATCATCAAAAGGCAATACCTGAAGGAGAAGAGTGTTTTCACACAATCAGAAACATCTTACATTCTACACAAGCAACAAGTACAGGGCACGTTTCTGCTTCTTCATACACGTATGCTGATGTTTTGGAATGTACACAGACTTGAAGCTTCCTAATTATTGGTACTGAAATAGGACTGTAATAAAGGCTATAAAAAAAATCCACATTCTCATTCACAATAATGAAGGACAATGAAGAAAGATGAATACAGTAAAATTTCTGTGAATGCAATACTTTTCTCTCTCAATTAAATAGACGTGTACACATGGAAAGGTTACATGAGCATATAAAGATCAGCATTCTCTCGGCCACAAGAGTGGCAGGATTATATTTCTTTCCTAGCAATGTAAATAATTTCAAAGAACCAGATGATAAACCTATATATCTTAAACCAGTACAGTAAGTCCACCAGCACTTTCAAACAGGCAGTAGGCCAATTTCCTTGATTAATGGTTTGGTTCCCACACAAATATCCATGTTCTAAGATCTTTTTTTTTTCTTTTTTGCTCTGCACTTACATGTACATTTGATTGCCATGGTAACACTTATATATGCGAATATCACACATAGACATATATGAAGTAGATTACTTTTTTTTTTCCAAGAGACATTTGATGTATAGTATTTGCTGCTTCAGGGAGGGTGTCACTGACAACCCATCAGTCTCTGCCATGTTCACTGATGCTGTAGGAGCAGCTCACCCTGGTCCAATGTGTATATATATATAACTGGATATGACATGTATGTAGTTCCTTGACCTCACTGTGCTATTCATGCTAAAATTAGGTTGACAATTAAATCCTGATTTCTACTAAGGAACAAAGAGTGTACATGAATGAATGACCATGCCTTCAAGTCACATCTCCAGATTATCCAAATTTGATTAACGCTAACCCTAAACAGATTTCTGACCTTTATTTCCTTAAAAAATACAAAAGCCAGGTTATTATTGATTGATTGTTGCTGGTGTAAATATTAAATAACTACAATGAACTACACCAAAATAAGATAATTTCCACAGCCAAATTTGCTTTAAGACAGCCAACTGACCACTAGCCCTTTGGACAGCCAGCAATGTTTTTTTTTGTGCACTAATAATTACTATTTGGTGGTCCTCAGAGGATGCAAGCCCTGGATCCAAACACTGACGAAAACTTTGGATTCTTTAAATAACATGTTAATAACAGAGATTCTTTTGCCATTGTAGATTGACATCAGCTTACCTGGAGAGTCGAGAGAGAGGCGAGTAGAATGCGCTGCAGGTAGATCTGTTCCTGCAGGTATTGAGGGGAGTGGAAGACATCCCTGCCATGGTCAGTGGACTTGCGAACAGACACACTGACATTAAGAACCTGGGTGGATACATCTGTATCATCCTGAATGTTGATGACGAAGATATTTCGCTCCTCCGTCTGGAAAATGTTGGCCAGGGCATCCACAAAGAACTTAAACAGTGGTGACAGGAATGCGGGTCTGTGTCATGTTATTGAGACGAATGGTAACACTATTCTGCAGCATGTCCGCCGTGACAAGACGCACGTACAATTTACAAGTGGCCTGCACTTCATTTTTCCCATCTACAAACAAAAAAACACATTATGGCGAACATCTTTACATACAAACCAATCAACTTCAAACAACTTTCACCAATGGCTTCCACAAAGACTACATGTACATGTGAAAGTGAAATGCTTGAGATACCCAACAATTTCACCTCAAAGACATTTTAAGTACTATGTATGTGTAGGTATCTTTCGGAATAATACTTATCTTAATTTTGATAGCTGGAGCACAAATGATGTTCTACTCAGATGAGGTAACCATTTGTAATTGTTGCTTTTACAAATGCTGGATTGTTATGCAATAGTGAAGACCTGTATGCCTACTAAATATACATTTTTCTGCATCACACTGCTATACACCTTCTGTACTTGGATAAAGACCCTGAAGTTAAAACATTTCATACAGACACCTACATATGTACATACAGGTATAACTGTTCAAATGGTCACTGCTTACGAACAGATGAATGATTAGCTTCCAACTGGTTTACGACCATGAACAATTTTATTACCACAATAAAATTAAGGTTTAGCTGGAAATACCCTAAAAATCTGATGTCTGCAGATCTACACATGGGATATTGAGGAAACCAGACTATAAAATTTTACAGACAAGAATTATTAAATATTTAAATGCAACACCAACAATGTTGATACATTCCATGCTCTGCTAGACTTATTTGTTTCATATTTACAGTGTCCCATATACATGTATGGTCACATTGCTTGAAGTGACATTTCCTTTGAATCTGTTCCTTTAGCCCTATAATTTGATCAGGTTTATATTAATGGCTTTACATTCCTTGAGTGTTCAAGTATAAAACAGACTTAACAGTTCTCCCAGACAGTTTTGTACACTACAAAAATATCAGTGTAGAATGCTGACACACAAACCCCTCTGTAATCAGCCAACCATGAAAGACATCTAAACCAAGCAAAAACCCCCCCTCTCGCCGACTCTACAGGACCTTTCAGCAGAGCTACCTATTCTTGACACCCACCATCTGCACCTAACAAAGAGCAAGTAGCATTGTATTCCATTTTCCAAACCGAACTGTTATCAGTGCAATCAAATATGGCAGTAAGTATGGGGCTAACACATGTAATTGCCAGTGAACCAGTGCCAGTGTAAAGGCTAAGACTATCAGCGTATTGCATGTTCACATACATGTACAAAATGTATACTCTAACAGCAGGAATAAGTACAGGTAACACTGGTTAAAAGTTGATATATCTTATAATCTGTTTCAATTTTCACTTCAATGAAAATTGAACTTATCACACATATTTTTACATTATTATTTTGTGGATGGGGGTACACTGACAACTTCTATCCCTAAATCCCAACTTATAGCCTTATAACAGTATTAATTCACATCAAAATTCAACTGAGTTTTATCAGTCATATATATAAAATTATGAACAGCAATGACACACTTCAATAATGAGGAGATAAAGCTGCATAGTTCACACATCCATTTTGACATAATCTCATAAAGTTCACTAGGTAATATATATCAAGTTATATACTTTATAACCTAGACAAGCCCTTTGTAAAACGAGACACTTTTTTTTTTGTTATCTTTAAAGGGACTAGCAGACATTTTATTACATTTAACACCTGAAAAGATAGCCTCAAGCTTTCTGTGTGAAATTTAAACAATGGAGACAGCCAAGTTGAGCCTTTGGATAAATATAATACAATGAGTGGCAGTTATGTACATACCGCCTATCACATGTACATGCTGTTTTATAAATATGCTGTACTCTCTGATCTAATTAGAAATCCACAAGCGCAAATGTACGAACAGAATGATGTGAAAGAAGACCAACAATGATGTCACACATGTATACACAATCTCACATATGCACATACATATTTTATTCACATGCATGTTCATCATGTAAGCGAAACGCCAGGAACTGCAAGCTTGTCACAGCTGATATACATTATACCCTAAAAGAAAATAAATTTTGTCCATGACTAACTTTGCCATCTTGTATTGAGCTTAGAAAGGTGTTCTGAGGTTTGCTTGGAACATGGGGTGATCGATCGGAAAATTTTAAGTTTCAGCACCCAAAATAATATTTTGTGACACTTATTTGCCTCTAAAAATGCACTTTTGTGGGCGAAATTTTAGGTCACTTAGGATATATATGCATGTTAATCAGCAGTCAATATCTGATGTTCCACTCTTGAACATGTAACAGTTGTTATTCATGTTATACCAAAAAAGTTGACTACATGCAAATTTTCACAATGCAGCTAGAAGTTCTAGCCACCTGTTGAAAATGGATCAAAAACCTGTTACGGTTGTATAGCTCCAATGCGTAAAAAAAAATGCATATCATGAAACTAATAACCAGGTTTGCCTAATAAAATGCCAGATTACATAAAATGATTTCTGTTCAGGCAAAATTTAAATCCTTTTCACAAAATTTTGACATTTGACCATGAAATTACATTGATAAAGCTGTACAAATTTTAATTTCCTGGGCCCAAAAATAAGTGCTAAAACTATATTTTTAAATGTTGACTGAAGTCAAAATGGCTTTGTGGAAAAATTACTAGAGCAAAAGTATATTTGATATACATGTACATGTATACTGACATGTGAAAGACCATAAGATGCTACCTGTGCCTATTCCATTAGTAGCATTGTGGCAAAAAAGGAACAGCTATTAAGATAGTTAGCAGGCAATAGAAGCTGTTTTCTATGTACCTTCTCTTTGTGAGAATGCTTGTTGGAAGTCAAACTGAAATTTCTCCTAACCAAGCAGTCAGCCCCAGATTAAATCTTTGCAGAACACACACGCTCCAGAGGTTCTACGTTCTGTTTTGACAACAGCCGGTCATTACACGCCAGTAAAAAGTTCCGGTGCACAAAGCAGGCAACAAATAAAAAAGCTCAGTTTACTGGAGGGCTCGTAAAATTGTTTCCAGTGGTGAGTGAAATATTTTGTTACCTGTACAAAAGGGGTCTAAAGTAACAAACCAATACAGATGATATAATAAATGCAATACCTGTAATTAGAACGACTAGAACCGAGACTTTACTGTAATCTTTTTGTGTATACACACAAATACTGTCCAACACTCACGAACTGAATAATGTAACTACGTGCGCTCTACAATGAAATACTATACGGACCTAAATTTTCAACCAAGACTAAATTACTTACATTGTTTTGACTGGAGTAAAAATCTGGACTATAATTTCAGAGCTTATTTTTGAGCCCTGTAAAATTTTGCCCACTTCTTCAGTGTAATATTAAGACAAATGTGTCAAAACTTCAACTTGCAAAAGCAAAAACCAAGCATTAACAACATTTTAAATATTGACGTTGATGTAGAAATCGTTCCCTCATTCTATGAGTTCTATCCATCTTAAATTTCTCAGAGGGACTGAACAGGTCTTTGGTTTATAACTGAAGCTTATCTGTACACAATCTGAAGCTTATGCTTATGCTTGGCACAAAGTGGAACAGTCTTTAACTGTTGTGACATCAAGTGGCCAAGGTTCATTCAGCTCACTGTCAACAACTTCTAAAAAACAAGGCAATGAAAATTTTCAATACAACGTTGCATCAAATTGTAAATACTTAACATGTACTTCACCAAAAGTTTGACATGTAACATACACTTTAAGATGGCCTCTCGGTCAGCAGTAAATTGCTCCAGAAACGGATGAATCTGTACCACGCATGTAGTACTCTACCAGGCCTGCTTTAGTTGACCCTGACAAAGACTTTAGGAAAAAGGCTGCTCTCAATCCCCAGTTAATATACATCAGCAATGAGTAGTGTATTAAGAATAAACCCTAATATTTATCCAGACGGAGCATGAGTGGCTTTGGGAGATCAAATATTGACAGTCTTAGACCTTGAGGGTAAACACAGCCCTGGGGACCTATATGTACATGTATTACATAATGAGAAAATGTTGCTTAGCCAACTTGGGCAGATTCCATGATGTGTCTGATACGTAACGAGAAGAAATTCATGGGTACAAACTAATACTGTCAATGAAAATTTACCTTTGATACGAAAATACTATCTAAATGTATATATACATGTGGATCCAGTCCAACCTTATTGTTTAGGTCAAAAAAAATCTCATAAAACATGTTTTAATGAAAGTTATATTTATGGAAGTGGGCTCAATCTGACTGTACATGTATATGGACATGGACTTGCAAACATCTGCACAAACACACAAGGAAGAAATGTCAGATCGATGTAAGCCACAACATCAACTTAAATTTTCTAATCTGTAACAATAACATGAAAATTATGCTGATCTTATACATGACGGTATATTGACCTACCTATGTATATCTTACATGGACAAAGTACTGGTCTACAAGCAAGATCAAAAAAAATCTTTTAATGGAGTCTTATTACGAGTTATGGATAAATCACAACACACACTTGTGAAGTCCAATACAAGGTGAAAAACAAAAGGCACTAAAATATGGCCGTCCTCTGGGAAGGTCAAGTCCCTAGAGGGGTGGGCAACCACTGGGGGGGGGGGGGGGGGGGGCTCGCATTTCCATGGCTGTCCTGATGAGCAGGACTCCATTATTTGGTCAGGGCATGTGGATCCAGTCAGGCAAGAGCCATGCTGAATATCTGAGGGGGTTGTAGCTGGGGCTATGACAAGGGCTCTACTAGACCTGTGGCCTAAAATAGGGTGCAGGGCAAAAATCAACAGCTCTTCTACACCTCAAGATGTGACTGCAAGAAAACATTCATTCAGCCCATGTTTTTTTTTTTCCCATATGGTAAAACATACATGTACATGTATGTGCAAACACACACTGGTACAGTGCATGTACTATAGATTCTGTAATACTGGAGACACAAGGAATAGGTTTCAGAAAGAAAAATATTTAATTTTTTCCAGACATATTTATGCTATGTAGACAATAACATTTGGATGAACATGTAAAATAAATAACAAAGGGACATGTTTGGGCTAAGAGGCCTAAAATATTGCACACTTCTGAATGAACAAAAAATAACATTCCTAGTACTAAAAAGAAAAACTGGAAATTGCTACCAATTCAACTGTCTTTATTGTCAGTTGTCCGTTATATATTTAATGTATGAAACACTACCTGAAGTAGTAGTGCAATGTCCGATGCCTTTGCAGTTTTACTGCCACACACAGGACTACAGCACTGCAGTCCTGTAGCATTACATGCACAAGTATTCCTTGAGTAAAGGAATTCTAAGAACACACTTTCCCAACTGGTGTGTTGTCACCCAGACCACTTCACTGTCAATTACATGTTAATGACACCTCTAGGGATAGGGTGGAGTGGAGTAACAGAGACTTAACTTTGTCAATCTGTGTGAACACAATGGAGCAGTGAGCATAGTCAGGAGGGGCGTCCCAGCTTCCTTGCCCTTCCTTGCCCTAGACAATGGCCAATATGCTCAGCAGACTGACCAACAATAAACCTATTACAATAGTTCTGTCCACACCTAGGGGCACAATTGAGGATAGGGTGTGAAGTGCTGAACCCATTTGGATTTTCTGATGCAGACCACAATAGTGAGAGACTATTGAATCTGCCACTAATTTATTGAGTCTTAATTGTTAAATGCACATGTATGCTGTGCAGATTTAAATTATTTAAAACAGGCTTTGTTTGGTAATTGATTTCAGTGATGGTAATTTAAGTGTGTTCAGCATTATGTAATGTCTTCACAACCATTTGTGAAGTATGTTGCACTGTAACATAAAATTTAACATAATTCTACATGTATAAATACATGTACAATCACCTTACTCTTTACATGTACCTGTATCCTGATATATCTTGAAAGCTTTTCCATCCAAAAAAAAAACATCATGTGCACCTCTATCAATCTGAATCTGTATATCATAAAAAAAAACCAACATGTACACATATACATTCATGAAGCACCTGACCTTGAAACTTTCAAAAAATTTTTAAAAAGTTAAGATGTGTACAACAAATAAAAAAAAATTTCTTATGAAATCCTTCACTGCACAGTAAATTCCAGCCATATAACCCAGTACACGACCAAAAATTTCGCTTCACATATTTCCAGATGCTGAGAGTTACTTTGGTACTGAAACACAGATCTTTCAATTTTGATATCCTACCTTGTACTTCAAAAACACATTTCTAAGATATATGCGTTTTTGAATTACAAGGCAGGATATCAAATTGGTAAGATGTATGTTTCAGCATGAAAGTAACGTTTTATAACATCTGTTTGCCTTGAACATTGTACTTTTTTGGGGCAAAATTTTAGGTCTCTTATTTATCCATTTGATTGGATATTTTATGTCACACACCTAGATGCATACAGCATAATGGTGATAGGAAACCAGACAGAGCCCGAGGGAATTAGGTCATTTACCAGACAGACATGTAGACTCGTACAATTCCAATTTTAGGTCCAGTATTGAATATTTTTCCTCTCCCTGTATATGTATCATTATATATACAGTACATACATTGATGTAATGATATTTGGCAAGAGAATATCTGGATCCATACAAACTATAATAAACCGTACAATTTACTTGTTCCCACTATCTGCACTGGGCACACTGGATTACGGATTAAAGTCAGGAACTGCTTCCCAGATACAGGTCTTTGTCTGCGTATGCCAGGTTACATACATGTACCTTTTCCCAACCGTAATACTTGTGAGCAGCGTGTCAGGAGGGATGCTCTGTAATACTGCTTGAGACTCCGCCACGTGGAATCTCACTGATAAACAAGACAAAAGACTTCATTCGTGTGGCAGTTTCTATTGATTTTTCCTACCCCCTACTGCTTAAAACGAACAAGGCAAAGCTGAAATGCCCCCATGTCGCTTTGCAGGTTTCACCTAGATGCATATAACACAAATTCCCAACACCTACACTGTCTCTTCACATCGATGGTCTATGTTTGTACAGCTAAGTAATGATGATGCATGTACATGTATATGCAATTTCCTAGCAGAATAGCCACAAGCACCATTGCATGTACATGTATACATAAGTACACAAATAAACCTGTCGATACATGGAGGTCTCTATCACGTAAGTAATGTAATTGTGAATATGGCTAAGAACCTGCCCAAATGGACAGACATTAATATCTAATCAGATATTAAGATCCCACCAATGAAACTTTACACTAGGTTTGGCAACATGCATGTAAATTATCTTCCATAGTTTTCAAAACTCTGAAAACAAATCAGACAAAAGATCCACTGAACCAATGAAATTTTATACTAGGTTTGGCTGCATGCATGTACATTAAATTTACATCCATAGTTCTGGGGGCAAACAATCCTGCTTTCAAAGTTAGAAAACTGTGCATTTTATTTGTAGTGTGCTTATGACTGGATCTGACAATAAGTAATAAAACATATGCTGTATACATCCATGTATTTGTGCTTAACTCTTACATGAAGTACACGTATATCTAAAATTCCACTCTGCTCAATATTTACATGCAGAACATATGAAACTGACATGCAAATACAGAATATACCTGAGCGCTTTCAGATTTATCATATATGAGCTACATCTATGCGCAGATACATGTACATTTCAGATTTGCATAGATCACAGAAAGCGCAGTGTTGTGAGTGTGTGTGAGGGTGCATCTTTTGTGCATGTTCAGGTACCTGTCCAAGGGTCATAAATGTCGTATATCTGGTAATTAGATACATGTGTATGTACAGTTTATTTGAGAACGCTTCATCTATTATACACTGAATATTTATAACTACTGAAGGTCAACGCTACATGAAGCTAGCTGGTCAGCTGGTTAACAGAAAACTTGTGCAATATCACATACTATAACAATAGGCTGCATGAATGTCTGTACATCTGACATGAGGCCAACTGCTGGACTACATTTGACCAGGTAGGATGAGACAGTCAAAAGTTGAGACAGGGAAGTAAATATGAGGAATCGACAGAAAGCTGCAGACCGGGTCAACCACTGATCATAGCTCCCTCAGCCAAAACCATGGCTTCTTGCACACATCCACACATGCCACTCCACCTAACAGGTGTGAAAAGGTGACACACAAAAACCTCAACTACTGGAGAGTGAAAAAAAAATTTTTTTCTTTCGCTAGGACAATCATTTACCACTAGGTGTCAAGTTCAAGTGTCAAATTGAAAAACTAAATCATTGAAGTTACCAGCAGATTTCAGCTTAAATGTAAACTAGGCCCATTCATACATTGGTGAGTCACTGACAAATCTATTTACATCAATGGCAACCATGTCACTGACGCAGTTGTAACAATAGCCCTGGATGTTGCTGTCCAATAATGTGAAGCAAAAACCTGACAGGAAATCAGCAAAAGTGCCAAAGAGCAAATCTGTAATTTTTGCACTTATGGAATGAAGGAAACATGCAAACTACTTGTATTTTATAAGTAAATGTACCAACTTAACAATGTACTAACTTAACAATTCAAAATCTAATCACCAAGAGTGGTACAAAAACTACAGGTAGTTTTTGCATTTTCTGTTTCCTGCCATGTCTTCTCATTTGAGGAGCAGAAATATACAGAAATGCTTCATCACAGCAAAACTGAAATTTAATTTGATTATCAAAAGGAGATTTAGTATCACTGGTACTAGCTTAAGCCAACTTTCAACACTAATAACTCATGTGTACAAGACAACAAGCAACTTAGAATTTGTACATGTATATATGTATCAGTTTTCTGTCTCATATTTACATGTACCTGTATACAGGAGACAAAGTGACAAGTGACTTCAAATAGTTTACCTGTATATATACAGCACCTAATTCACTATGGCATGTATGTGTACACTGCATACAAGAAAAACAAGTGTGGAACACAATACATGTAAAACTATCTTTTTAGTTGTCCATGTAGCAACAGATACACGTGTATATTTCTGAAAATAAACCAAGTAATTAGCCAAGACACTGCGAAACATTACATGTCAACAAACTCTAGGTTTTGTTTGATAAGTAATTAGAGGTGACAGAGACTCTGTGAACAATCATTTCAGTGCTAGAAGCCTAAGGGTGTTCTGCCCACTGGCCCACTATATGTACACACATTGAAGTCAGCCACCCATAGCAGACTTCAGGACTGCTACACAGATTAATTAACATATATACTGCCTGCAGCTGACGCCAGAATATCATGCATATGCAGTCTGCACAGCTTAGAAGCCGTTTTACAAAAACCCACACCTACAGATAACATTGATTATCGTGTGCACCTCAGAATAAGCAATCTTGTTTTAAATCTGTTGCACACATGCATTTGTGAGGGGAAAACCAACCAAAGTCTAACCATTTAACATAGCCTTGACGCCAGATCAAGTATACTTGTATGTACATGTAAATACATACAAAGAAAACTTTTTAAAATGTTATAGAGGTTCAAACATCGAATATCACACACTAGTATGCTTTAGTAAATAATAGTGCAACAAATCAGCAAGACAAAAACATACTATTTACTTCAACAATTAACAAACTTGTACCTCACAAATTAAGAATGATCCTGGTTTTAGAGCCAATATGTCAGGGTTTTGTCCGCTATTAGAGAATTAGGGATTGCAAATGTCACACTAGTTTCAAAGGTTACTGTTACAAGCCACCAATAGACAGTTTGCGAATCCTTATTCAACACCTTTTCCCTCAGACTTCCCTGAGGTAAAATTCTAGCACATGTATGTATTCAGCAGAGAGTTGCTTAGCCTGGTTTTAATAGTGGTAGCTTGAAAGATTCTGATTACTGCATTTTTAAGGTGGACTTGGACTCAGTGGTGAATGCTTGAGATACCATACACCTGGAGGATATCCCTGCAAGCAAAACTCACTACCCCATGACTGAACTTTACCAACTCATCAATCTTGATCACCAACTGTGCATAGACCTTTAAGAGCTTGCATTAATCTGGGCTGACTGCCATTAGAATCAGCTACAGTTAGATTGCTACCTGTACAGTTTGAATCGTAGGTCACACAGACTGATCAGCATTGTTGCACAGCACTGTGTAGACTTAACCTCCAGTCCACTAGAGGCAGTCTTCTTGAGTAATCATATCAACCACTGAAAGCAGGACAAAGTCATTTAACCCATAAGAAATAAAGTTCTTGGTAAGGGCAAAACTGGAACCATGAAAGACAGTATTAATCTTGGTTGTCCATAGTTTTAAATGAATTTCATTCACAAAGCTTTGACAGTTACCAGTTTAATAAGTCCCTGAATGACAAATATCTATGTACGTCCACAGCCTTGTAGAGCTCACCTAACACACCAAAACTGCCAAGGGCCAGACAGGGCTAGCCACATAAAATATCAGCACGTGTAATATATAATAACATAATAATATGAACTTAATCCTTAAAATTTATCCTAGCCCATATTAACAGACATTCCATGAAACTTTACTACCCTTAAATCTGTATTTTTATCTCAGACTTTTATGTCAGGAAGATAGCTGCCAAGAGAATATGACACAGAACATGCAATGAAATCCACGCAGTGTATGAATGTCTGTAAGGTTGCTACAAGTACTACTGTGAGATACTAAAATCTTTTTTTCTTCTATATTTGTATCTAACTTCGTTAAATTTTACCACACAGAGGTCTTCATGTACATGTATTTGCTAAATACTACAATCATCAAACCATCTGTAAATATCAACAGCCACCTTTCTGCCACCAAAGCCTGGGTATGACACAGCCCTGTGAGAGATAGCAACAGACTCTTTAGGTTTTATACATGTACATGTAAACTGTGTCTTGTTGAAATGTGCTGGCTCCATCAATGTTCATCAAAACTGGAATGTGAGACATCTGAGCACTGGTAGACGTAACTTAGCACTCTGTTGCCAAGTAAAGAAGCTCTCACTGTAGCCCGAGAGGGTCATTACAAAAAAAAATTCAGCACCTGCACATTTCCTGCTTAAGTCTATGATGTGAGCAATTCAGTTCATACTGTAATGTACATATGTCACAAAGGATTTACTTACACTTAGTGGAGCAATGAAACTGAATAAAAAAAGTTTTCACTCAAAATGCCTCCTAGTTTACTATATTTACCAAGAATAGCTCAAATTATTGCATTTCAGTAAATATCAGATTAAACGGCAATACATGTATGCACAAACAAGGCTAACAATTTGTGAAATGTAATAATTTTGGCTACTTTAAAATAGCAAAAAATTCAATTGGATTGGTGCTCATAGATTTCTTGCTAAAAATTTGTGGTACAGAGTCTTTAAATTCTCTCCAAAGAAATCCAAATGCAACATACTCATAAATCTTCCTCAAAGAGATAAAAATGTACACATTTACCCCATGGCTTCACTATTAGGCAGACTAATATGACTAATACATATGCAGTTTTCACTTGTATTTCCCCACCCCAAACAGAGTGTGAAGCAGTTCCAGAAAACAGGCACAAGCCTCCTACAAACCAGATGCCCCTGGCCCCTCAAACCAGATGCCCCTGGCCCCTCAAACCAGATGCACCTTGCACCTCAAACCAGATGCACCTTGCACCTTATCCAATGCCCCATGCAGAGCTGAACACCGCAAATCACTGTTGTTTTTGCCGCAGCAAATTAGTTAACATCTATGGTCAGGATAGCGTACGTTTTATTTTTTATGTAATCCCTTAATAAATCTATTTTTTGGAAACAAGACACTGGGTTTTTGAATGAAAACTCCCTCTATATATGATTTGGCTTCATTTATCTTTAGCGCTTCCATGCCACATTTGCTCCTGACTTGATAAGAAAAACTCTTGCAACTATTTCATATCCCCCAAAAAAGGTGGAAATAGCTGACTCATGTAAAGTTACTCAGTACAGTGTACTTACATATTCATATACTTATATTTTCATTACGTACTTCAATATACTGTGACTTGCATGTAAAACAAGCCCCGTGTAAGTGTCCTCATCCATCATAGATCTGAACTACACGTATGTTTGAAATTAAGAGTTTTATAGCCTGTATAAATCTTTACTTCAAAATGTCTTAAAAAGACATTATCTATGCACGCATGTGACTCTGTGTCAGCAATTAACAGAGGAGATACCTGCCTTTGAGACTTGGTCTAGATGCAGGTGCCTTGTCCTCAGCACAAAGCATAATCAGCAGTCTCATTTGTATTTTTCTACGGTCAATATGCTTAGAAACAGGGCAAACCATAAACGTCCTACAGAAACAGGGGAAAATCTGAGAGATCCCTCCTCAGCAAACAAAACTGTTTGGTTTAAAACCAGAGCAAAACTTCACTCCTTTTCGATCACTCTGTGTTTTCCGGCCAACTCTTTCTCAAACAAACCGAACACTGCCTCTAATGCTTTTAAATCTTCAAGCCTACATTCCCGCCTGTCAGAGGTTGGGCCTGGCCTTAAGGTTTATATCAATGAGAGGTAGCCAAGTGACAAAGAGTGTGGCAAACCACTCGACAAAGTAGCAAGTTCTAACCATATAGAACCATACACTTCCACTGTGGAATTTGAAACCTGAATTACATTACCCTGAAAATACATGCATGTTAATTTAACAAACTGGCTTGTATTTGAAAAAAAAAAAAAAAATGATTCCTTTGGAGTCACTTCATATTTATAAGCCACCATCAATGGGACACATTTTCCACAGACATGTACATACAATAAATTCATACATTCCATGTAGTCTCTTTGTTTTTGCTATGTGAGCTCACTGGTGCTAAGAAGCCACATGTGGAGCTATTAAAATCTTCACTCTACACATATATACAATGACTTAATAATGCTACGCACTGGCAGCTGTCAACCGGATTCATTTTTGTATGCATAACATCAACACCATGCATGTATCAGAATCTTATCTCTTCAAATTACTTCATAGTTTAATAAATGCCAGGTACCCCTCTACCACCTGACAGTTACATGCATAAAATTACAAGATGTAGGTGCTATCTTTCCTAACAGTATCCAATGTAAAATTTGATCAAGTTTTTCTGCATAGCGATTTGAAAGTCACAATCAATTTTTTTAAACAGATCATGCTAGTACATGTACAGATAGGAACTATGCATATATTTAACTTATTAAATTCTACATCTACAGCTTTACATGTTACCTTAACTGCCAGGTGAGTCTGAAAAAAGTCTACAAAATCAAATTTTAGGAAATGGCAAATAGCATTGTAACGTAATAACTTCTTACCCATTACATGGATTCCAAATGACCATAAAGACTGTGAAATACATGCATTTGAAGTGGTAAGTTTATTTAAAAAGAAGATCAAGTTTTCTGGCACAATGTTGGTATATGTATAAAAAGATCTATCAGATTACATCCATACATGTATGTACAACTGATACAAAACCTAAGTTTTGTCTTATCAGAAAAGCTTTGACATACACTTATATGAAAGGCTGGCTTTCAATATGAATTATGTATCAGGATTAACACCCGAATAATTTAGTCACCCTAATAAGATATGACAGCCGTGCCTACAAAACTAGTTTTACAGGCTTTAAAGCCTCGGGTTGTTAGAGGGACAAGTACATGTAAATGTTGGAGACTATTAAGAGGACACACTACGTTCTAGTCTCACAAACTGTAGATGACAAGTAATAAGGCATTCATTAATAATAATGATGCAGTATGTAAGAAATTTGCATATTGTTGGCATTTACGCCATATTTGCACATACGCACACTATAAGGATCAGATCTACAAGACTTTGTTGTCCCAGCCTTCCAAATATGCAACATGAAATTTTGATGCTTTTCAAACTGGAATAACAAATGACAATTCTCATAACATATTCTGAGCATGTACATACATGTATTCATGACAATGTGGTTATTAAACTGATAAGATACTCTACTTGGACTCTATAATCTTAGGATATACTGTATTATGACTGGATCAAGATGATAACAGCTGACAAATGACATGATATTTTATTTGATCTTACATTACACCCAGGGCCTGATCAAGGGCTTTTTGAACCTGTCAAAAGGTTTTAGGGGCGAGATGCTTGGGTTACCAATATGAAATGTTTTCATATTTTTATGTTACTTGCACAACAAAATGGTAAAACTAATATTTAGACGAAATACAAAAAAGTCCTCAATAAGCATGTTAAAGGCGTTACAATTTTACACATATGATATTATGCATATCCCATCTCTCTTCTCTGAAAATGCCTGGAAATATTTAGAATCCAGTATCTGGGCATTCTGAATTGAACAAATGTTATAAAATTATCAAAAGACATAATTACATAACAAAGTGTACAAACTGTTTTTAAAATGTAATCCTTTTAATGCAGTAGTTGTTTGTACATACATGTAGCACTTTTAATACATAGGAAACTTTCACTATATGGTATCATACAGTTACTCCACAGTACTCTACCATACAAGTAAAATAAAGGAACAAAATAATAAATAAAAAAAGCAATAAAATCACAACATATGGAAGCATCAATGTTTTACTAAAACCCACAAAAACAGAATTTAAAAACACAAATAATTTGAACTAAACCGCATAGGCCAAAAATAAAAATGAAGTTTGTTACGTACCTGTTACTTTGACAAGGAAAGTTCCATTTCTTGGTACATCCGAGTTAAGGCGCCAATCCAGTCGTATCTCACCAGTGGAGGAGTTCAGATAAAGTAGGTTAGCTTCATTACCAGACAGAAACGAATAGTGTAAAACATCATACTCATCTGGATCATGAGCCGGCACTTTGCCAATAGGTCCACTGGGGAAATGCTCCAGAAAATTGTTCAAAATAATAGTGAAGTCGTTCAGTTTTGGCCGATTGTCATTGACATCTTGAACCCAGATTTTAACTTTAGCTGTTGAGAAATGTGGAGTGGAGGCAGCTTTGATAATGAGCTCGTACATTTTCTTTGATGACTCATAATCAAGGTCTACCTTTGTTGTTATGATTGCTGGTTCACCTGGGCGCTCGGTCAAATGAAAGGAGTCTGCATCAGGCCCTCCTTGGATGCTGTACTCAATCTGAGCGTTACTTCCTTCATCTGGGTCCGTAGCACTTATCCGACCGACAGTTGACGCCCTTGGACTGTTCTCCTTTATATACACATTAATCACTTCTGATTCAAACATAGGTGCACTATCGTTGATATCTTCAATTTCAACATTCACCGCTACAGATGTAGATTTAGGAGGTACACCCATGTCAACTGCAAATGCAATAAGCTTGTAGTTTGCAACCTTTTCACGATCTAACTTCTTGGCCGTTCTTATGATCCCTAAAGTGCGGTCAATTTCGAAGTCTCCATTTCCATCATTTCCGCTATCAAACGTGTAAAAAATTTGTCCATTCTTCCCAATGTCAAGATCCGACGCTGTAATCTGTATGACACTGTCGCCTACAGTTGCACCCTCAGAGATTCGGCCAGAGTAAAGAGTTTCCTGGAACTCTGGGGCATTGTCATTGTTATCTCTTACATTTATTTCCACGTCTGTTACATCAGACATAGGAGGTTTTCCATGATCTGTAGCAGTGACAGTGAGAACATAGCCAGCAGTTGTTTCTCTGTTCAGCGGCAATCTAGTTCTTATTTCTCCAGTGTTCGCATCAATAGAAAACACCTGTGAACCCTCACCGCTTATGCTGTATGTTACGCGGGCATTCTCACCTACATCATTGTCAAGGGCAAACACTTTTATCAACACTGTTCCAACCTTGACATTTTCATCCACATCCTTCTGATAGGGATTGTTTTGGAACATTGGCCGATGACGATTAGTATCTGTGATGTTGATGAAAACTGTCGCTGTATCTACCTTTCCACCAGGATCACTACCTCGCACAGTCAGAATGTAACGACTTTGCTGTTTGTAGTTCAACACCCGTGCTACTGATATTATGCCTTCCCCTCCCTGTGTGTATATTCTGAAGGCTTCGTCTATATTTCCACTGGTGATATCATAGGTGAGTCTGGCATTTTCCCGCTCATCCTTGTCAATGGCAGTTACGCTTGTGACCCTAACACCAGGTGTGGCTTCCTCTGACACAGAGGCATAGTAGACCCGTGGGTTAAATATTGGTGGATTGTCATTAACATCTGTGACATGGATGTCAACAGTGGCAGTTGCTGACCTTGGAGGATTGCCTTTATCTCTAACCTCAACCAGGAAATTGTATGCTCTTGCCTGTTCCCTGTCAAGCTGACCATTTGTCTTAATCCACCCAGTTTTTGGGTCCACTGTGATTGGCATCCCAGGTGGAGGATCAACTATACGATAAACCAGCTCCGCATTCAGTCCAGAGTCATCATCATAGGCTTCCACTGGAAGAATGGAGTAATTCACACCAACATCTTCTTTGATCGACTCTAGGTATGACGATGCCGTGAACTTTGGGTTGTTGTCGTTCACATCTTGAACATCTACTAACAGAGTGGTAATGTTTGTTTTTGGTGGAGAGCCGTTATCTTGGGCTCGAATGTAGAGTCGGTAAGAAGTTATTACCTCATGATCAAGGGGCTTCAGAAGAGAAATGGCACCAGTGATGGAATCAATGGAGAATGTGTTGTCCGTGTTACCACTGGTGATTCGATAGCGAACATCTCCATTCTCTCCAATGTCCTTATCTTTTGCCGATACTGTGGCAATGACTGGTTTTCCAGACGGGTCAGTATCCTCCCTGACCACTTCATGGTAGGAAGACTCCGTGAACTGAGGCCGGTTGTCATTTTGGTCAAGAACTTGGATTTGAATTGTGGCCGTTGCCGACTTTCTGGAGGCGATAGCTCCTTGGTCAACAGCCTGTACCTTTATTATATAACTACTAATCACTTCTCGGTCAAGAGGAGTCCGTAAGACAATGCTACCTGCCTCTGGGTCCATGGAAAAGACGTCATTAGGTCCAGAAGGATTCAGTATGCGATAGCGTATGCGGCTATTGTCACCAGTGTCCTGATCCGTAGCTCTAACAGTGATGAGAGTACTGCCTATGCTAATGCTCTCCTCCACAGGCTGAGTGTAATTGTCATTCTCAAACTTCGGAGGATGATCATTGACATCATCAACATAAATGACGAGAGACGTTGTGGCAGTTTCTTGAGGGCGGCCATAATCAGACACAATAACATGGAAATAGTGAGCGGTCATTGTCTCTCGGTCAAGTTTCTGGGTTGTGTTTACGCGGCCTGTAACAGGGTTTATGGCAAACATATTTCTACTCCTACCATCACGAGTAGCCTGCAGTGTGTAGGTCAACCTGCCTGCATCCCCAGAGTCTGGGTCTGTCGCAGTGATTGTTGCTACCAACACACCAGGTGCCTGCTCCTCATCTATATGTCTTTCATACAGGGGTAACTGGAAGGTCGGTTTTGTGTTTGTAGCTGCACGTCGTAGCCTAGCATGGAGGTTATGTAAACTTGATATGTAAGCATCACCAACCACCTTCATCGTTGGAACGCTTTGCTTGGCTTTACGAATGGTAACAGTGAATGGCATAACATACTGAAAGGCACCTGACTCAGACAATGATTCAATACCACACGCACCATTTAAAGTTAACTTTCCTTGAATACTGATTTGCTCATGAACACAAACTTTCTTGAATGCATGAATCCTGGAGGTTGTATTGTGAACATAGAAGTCATCTGTGTCATGCAGGTAAAACTGAAACTGACACTCTTGTTTCAATTCTGTAGACATTGCTGCTGGGATGAAATCGAGCACTTTTAGCACAGGTTGGTGTGGCATAATACAAGCACCATAATGATGAGAAGTTGTAGCAATAACTGACAATGGGGATAAATGGGGGTATGTCTTTGCAACCTGATCTGGGCACTGTTTCCCACTATGTATGAACATGTTCACAGGTATAACCACATGAATGTCTGAAAAGCTGGAAATAATATCTGAGTTCTGGCTAATTCCAGGTGCACTGTTGTCTTCCACACGCTGGTATTTTGACAATTGACGGTGACGAGCAATGATATATATTTTCAGAGTGCTATGTTGGGAACACTCTGCAGGGACTTCTTTTAAAAATAAACTTCCTTCTGTTGAATCTATGGAAACATACTTTAAAGCCATTTCTGAGGTTCTAAACTGGTCCAAATGATATGTCCAGTCATCATGGTGTAGACCGGCTTTGAAGAGTAAAGTTTTTGGCAAGTCCCTATGAGATATGTGAATTTGATATGCTACAGGGCTAATGGGAAGAAGGCTGAGAAAACACAGTATCACCACGCATGGCTGTAACGCCAGCCGGAGCAAGTCTGAAGTGACCAACATTGAGTTTGCACGCATTTTCAGTCTTTGCTTTCGTCTTTGACGGGATCAAGTGCAAATATAATATCACAGATTGTTCACAGGTGTATAGAAATTGAAATGCATGAACGCAATTCTTCTAGTAACACAACACAACTGAAGAACTGCTTAGAAATCACTGGATTACATTGGGCGTTGTTGTTGTAACAGCGTCACCCTTACCGACTTGGCAATCCGCAGGTGTCCGTCCGCTCGCAGGTACAGTGAGCCTTTCCTCGCCTCCAGTCGAGCCACCGTCAGCGTTTTCGAAAAGCATGCACTCAACACTAACAAGAAACTCCCAAGCAGGGCTCAGAGGAGTTGACTTGCCCTATTCTAATTCACGGCAGACTCATTCTCGTGTCGTAATGAGAGTAACTTAAAATTTAGCCTGCCCGTGCACTCTCCCTGCCGCTCTAACCCTTCTCGCTTCGAAAATGGCTGCTCCAGACTTACCTCTGCCGTTCCAAGTACCTCCCCATAGAAGGCTTCGTTCATGCTATTTCCATTTACCTCTCATTGTAAATTGATCAATATAATTCGAGGTGTCGCAAAGCATTAACAGTTTTTCAAAGAACGACTTAATGCAAAAGTTTTGACAAAAGAATCGCGAAACTATAGTTCATGTGCTATCCAAGGCATCGTAGGGAGTTAAAACTACCCGCAGCCCACGTGACATAACAAAGGTGTGCATTTCCGCACTGGCTGACCACTTGCACACCACAGGGGGTAAATGAGATAAATTCCGCTCGTCACCTACACGTTAATCACAAAACTAGGACGATAATTACTGATAACAAGGTGCTAGAAAAACTTAACCAGTTTAAATTTTCATTGTCGGATCCAGAGATAGTGTATCTGTAGGATTATATATTGAAGTATGGTGCTACATTATTCTACAGGAGCTTGATTATTGATTATTAATACTGCCTATGACTCACTTTTTTAGTCGACCCCATATCTCCAAACAACTTGAATAAACATAGCTTTGTTCACGAATTCATATCTCACGATATAAAAAGCAAGAGCAATGTGGCGAAAGGCAGTTTTTACATTCCACGGATTAAATCTGTGTTAAAATTACATTGCGCGACACAAATTAAAAAAATATTGGTAAAAACAAATGTTTAATAAATTGTCCCACTTTTTACAAACAAGCAATCAGTATTTACACCTGAAGATTTTTTAAAATTATTTTTCTAAAGAAATTTGATAAAGATCTAAAGGTACTATGGTCATAAGAGTAATGATTGGGTTAAACCGGCTTCGCTGATTAGCTGCTGTAATGTAAACTGAGTTATCATTGCAAATGTATAAAGTTGGATACAGACTACCTGCTGGTGACATAAGTTAATATTCCTGATTTAAAATAACCTGTGAAATATCACGTTAGTCTAAAAGTTTTAGCAAAAGGCCGTGCATCTGGTTTGCAAGAGTAATAAGAAATTCTCCACTTATTAAATGAAACAATGTCCATTTTCTCAGCTTCAATAACATGGAGTTATCCCCCCTCTTATACCTTTAAACACAAGTATGGCTTTTTACATCACCTTGCATTGGCATCCGAACGAGTCTTTCATAAAGGGAAATTATACTTCGGAAATGAAGAATTCAAAAGCCATAAATTAACATTTGGCGTACGTCAAAATTACCATTTGGCAAAAGTCCGTGAACACACTTTTAATATTTGAAAACAGTTATAACGGAACTTTGGATCCTGATTTAAACTGTGCACTCACACACGGTATATTACAGTGATACATCAAACATTGTGGGCCTATATATGAACTTTTATGAGCCTAACGTGCGCACTTCCGTATTAATAGATAGTCTAACAATATAGGCTAACATTATATAGGTGGTAACTTTGTAAGGCAATGAAAGAGGTGGGTTTGAAATTAGTATAACTCGCTTATTGTCCATCTTGGAATCATGTATATGTGATATATGCATGCAATATGCGTCTAAATACCAGTTGTCATCTCAATTTACCAAATATAATTATATTGGCGGGTAATTATGGCCATATATATATATATAATATATATATATATATATATATATATATATATATAGGCCTATATATATATATATATATATATATATATATATATATATATATATATAATATATATATATATATATATATATATATATAATATATATATATATATATATATATATCTATTTATCTAAAGAGAAATGTACATGTATAAGTATAAGTATAAACGTCGTAAATCGGTTTAAACTAAAAATTATACTAACAATATATATGATAAGATGCAAGATCTGTGCCAGCATCATATAATGGTGAATAATATTCACGTATATGGATGATTTAAAAATGTTTAGTCTGTCAGCAAATAAGGATATTTCTTACTGATCAATTTAGACCTGGCAATTTGCCATCAATACAATTCAGTCATTGAAACTGGTTTACTCCATTAAGAAATTGCATAACGTCTCTCTGTATGATGATCTGAAACGATAAATACAGGAGTTGGGTTCATTTAATAGCATGGAATCAATTTTCTATATAACATGAAGTCACACAATTACATTTAAAATAAAGTCTTTTCATTTACATGTAAGTGCATGTATTTCAAAGGTGACCA